>NC_083488.1:31734838-32038258 GCF_905332965.1 Bombus pascuorum | reverse complement strand
CCTTTTCTAATATCGGTTTTATTACATGATCGCGTTACAACAGACGATCTCGTAAACGGAAACGTTCATAAGACGTTTCATAACCGATAGGTTATTTATTGAGATATAACGATTAAACGCTTAGAGAGCGGAATTTCTTATTTAATAAAAATGCTGTACATCGTAAATAGCTTAATCTGTTAGTGGAATGGTGAACATTTTGTCACGTTGATAATATAGCGTTATAACTGGACTGGGGATGTTTATGCATTTGTGGAAAATTTGAACGTGCAAAAATTGTACAGGATGAACATCCTATAGATATTAGATCGTCCGAAAAGTTTCTTTCGTTTTATAAGGAAATAATGGATGCACAATATTTTCCGTTTTATATTATTTTATCAAATTACTACACTTTGTCAAAATAACATACATACAATAATATATATAAAAATAAATTAACTAAATTTTATCAAAATTTATCAAAACAAAGATCACAACGTTCGACAGATTAGATTTCATGTTTGTATAAAGATGCGTCGTAAAAGACGTGTCTGTAAAAGAAAGACACTTTTCGGGCAACCTGATATTTGGACACTTAGAGAAAATGAGGTCCATTTGGAAACCATTATCAGCTTATTGAAAGCTTCATGTTTATCCTGTTTAGTCCTAAAAGTTACGAAAAATCCACAACATATTCTACGTTATAACATGAATCTCATAAATAGTAAAATTGAATGCTTTTCTGGTATATCTTTCTCTATATATATATATCTATATATATATATCTTTCTCGCTGTTTCAACTAATTTTGGTATCTGTACTATTACGCGTTCCATGGTATTTATTATTATATATATATCAGTCGTTTAAAGTTCGATTACCTTTGCCTATTTCGGTCTGTTCGCAAATAATACTTCTCATTCGACATAAGGTCCCAATCCACTTCTGAATTTGCCTTCGATCTTCGTTTAAACGAAATTAGTACTACACGTCAAAAATAAGGTATCCGTTATACATCATCCGGGAAAAAGAGACACGAGACAGATTTTTCATCCACGTGGAAGCGTATAGATTGTGGACGAACAAATAATAGAAAATCCACGGCAATCGTCTTTCGTCAGTATTGACAGAGACGTATTGGATTTTTATTGGGTTTCGGTCAATCAATGCGGTCAAGGTATGTCGGTGATTCCACGGGATCAGTGAAATATAATGGAAGATCAAGGCGACTGATTTGGAGAAATCTCATTCCACTTTCTCATCTTCTACTTTTATCGTCTTCCATTTCTATCTTGGTTTTAAACGTCAAGAACGTTTAAACGATATTAGCCAAAAATTCGGTATCACGGATGAGAATTTCGTCGATAGTTTCCGGTGTCCTCGAAACGGATGCTACCGTCTGCCAACGAGGCGTTTGCAAGTCTGAGTGGAAACCTCTTGGAACGTGTTCGACAACGAGGGCTGTTACTCTAGCAGTATCGTGAAATATTTTATTAGCAGGTCTGCGCTCTATAGGCTCGAGGAAAGGGACTCTCTGAGTGCAGTGTCGTATCGAAGGGAATTTAGAGGCTCCAGTCTCGGAAAATAGTCCAAGTCCCGGTTTTATTTAAGAGCAACTGTTTAACGTCGTAGAGGAGTTTCTACGTTTTGTTTGCCCTCTTGTAAATTGAAACCATTTGTGTATTTGAGAACAAAATGGTTAAAGGGGTAATAATAGAAACGAGTCAAGCAAAACGAAAGAAATTGAAACGATTAAAGGTTGATATCAAATTAGAGGAAACGAAACGTTTCCCGGCTATTAAATTTTGTCGTATCGTCGACTAGTATCAACTACGTTAAAAAAGAAGAAGTTTGCTACAAATTACGTATATTCGATGTTAAGGAGATTTCTAATAAAAAATCTGAGAACTTGGTTATTGGTCGTCATAAATAATCAAAATGTTTAGGCGATTTTCTCGTACGAACATAAAATCGACCATTTATCGTATTCATTCAATCGATGAAGACGATTTAGAAAGGAATCGATATATATATTTTTTTTAGTGTGTTTAGGATGTGTTCGCTTTGGAGTTCCACTAAAAAGGAGAATGAAATTGCATGATAAAATTTCAATTGAAAGATCATATAACATATCTTTAACAAAATCATTTATTTCTGACTGCAGGTGCTACTTTGCTATTCGAAGTTGAACTGATCAATATCAGCGACTCTCCACCAACCGCAAACGTGTTCAAAGAGATCGACAGCGACCATGACAACCAATTGTCCCGCGAGGAGGTGAGAGCAATGGCAAGATCTCTTTCATTTTTTTCTAAGGGTTATTCATGGTGATGGCTTTAATATAAATGGAATAAAATATTTAACAAATCAATATAGATTAACAATATAGATTAACTTCTTAACGCTCAAGCTCGTATTTCTCGTGAAATATGTAATTGATGTAGTCTGACTTATTCGTTCTATTCGTTAAAACGTGCATATAATATTTTAAAATAGTAAATCTAAACTTTAGATTCTTCTCAATTTCCAATTATTAGACTGCAAATGTTTCTGTAAATTTATATTCTTTAGATCCAGCTAAAAGCTCAAATGATATTTAAGAAGAGATTCCTTCCACTCGCTAAATACTGAAATATTAAATTCTTTTCGTGCTCGTTCACGATAGTTAATCTATAACTAATATAACTTATATAATACTAATATAGCACCGAAACCCTTCTCATACTTGTTTTAATTCTTGCACCATGAATCCTGTATAATACGGAATTCGTATAATACGAAACGCATCTCGAGTTGTAGGGGATCCTACTTGATCCATAATGCGATGGTCGAGGATTAACGAATCCTATTCGAAATATGCTGGAACAGTTTGATAGAAAAAATTGTTTCGACGATTCCACTCGTCTCATAAAATTTGTATGGATCAAAGGCCAATCACGGGCATTGCTTGCTGCTAGCTTTATCTCTGGCGTGCAAGTGCAAAGGATTAACATGTGCGCATTGTGTCGAGGGAAAGGGATGTAAAGCTCGTAACGTTATATTCTTTTTTTTTTTCCTACTGTTTTCAACGTGTAACAAACGTGAGCGACTAATCCTTTGCTACTTTTTTTTCGTATTTTATTTCCTCGCGTATATAGATACGTTTTAATCATTTAAAAATATTGTGCGACTGACAACTTTTTAGCCGTGGATATATTGCGTCAAAGTACATTTAAAAACATAGTTCCGAGCATTTTTCATCCCTTTTGGCTTATTGCAGAAGAAAAGAGTTTTTAAATAAATAAAAACACGTTCGCGCACCGAATTTATATGCTTACCCTGTTTAAGACAGCTTGAAATGCACTGTTATAAAGCTTCAAATTGTATTTTATGTAGAGAAATGTTGGAGCGAATAAATCCTTTTGACGACTGATAAATTCTCCTCTTTCCATTTATTCCTTTGAATTATTTTTCGTACGTATTGAAATCATTAAATAATGATGAAAAATAATGTGAAAAATTTGAATATAAATTTTTAAATTACTTAATTAAAAGTAATCAGTGCATTTCGAAGCTACGTTTAACTGCTTAACGTGTTTCGTATCATGGCAATCAAAAATTCAATCTTTTAAGAAAAAATTTAACTTCGACACAAGAAACTCCATATACATGCTTCTTTCTAATCGAATATTCCAATTTATCTTTATTTCATTTATTAACTCAACATCCGCTTAGCTTCTTTTCGACATGACTCATTAATAAAAAATTGGAGATTGGAGAATTAAGACGTGATGAATCAAATTTTACATTTTTTAATCTTTCACTGTCAATTCACATTCCACATTACCAATTAAAATTAAATATACATTTACCATTCTCTTGAATGTTCCAAATATATTGATTATTACTACGTTTAATTGAAATACTACCTTTTAGTAACAAAGTAATATAAAACTCATGAAATCGATGAAAATAGGCTCATATACCTTATATAACAAATACATTAAAAAAAAGAAACAGAATTTTGGATTCTATGCATGAGGTATATATATAAAATATTACATCCTACGAATCATTTAAAAGCCATATCGGTCACGTCCAAAATAGGAGAGTAAAGAAACATAAAAGCGTTACAAGTATTTAAACAATTTTTTTTAATTTACCTTGGACCTTGTTATTAAAATCACTTCAACTTGTGAAACTTCTAAAAAATGGAATTGATCGTTTTAATTTCTAATTCTGATTCATACGTATGTAACTTGAAAAAGAAGTTCGCACGATCGTTTCTCTTTACTAACATCGCAAAAGCAAAAGAGAACCAGAGTCTAATTGACCGCGTTACCGTTCCATGCTAACGTGTTTGTTTGTGTACAGGTGAGCGAGTACCTGAGGAAACAAATGATCGAGGCGGAGCAGGGCGGAGTCGGCGACAACGAGGAGATGAAGAAGATGATGGTTGACCACGACAAGCTGGTCGAGGAGATCTTTCAGCACGAGGACAAGGACAAGAACGGCTTCATCTCCCACGACGAGTTCAGTGGGCCGAAACACGACGAGCTCTGAAGTCTTCGTGCCGCGTCGCCGCGTCTCCGAGCACCGCGTCGCCGACGGCGTCGTGTCTCGCGCCACCACGTGTTCACATCCACGCGGAATCGTCTCGTCGAGTCTTGTCCGATCCGCGAGGAACATCTCTGAACACGGAACCCTTCGCAGCCGTGTCATATCGATCGATTGATCGATCGTTCGTCCCGTGGACTGTATTGAAACATGAACATCCGCTTTTTCGACGCGTCTGCTGCGCGGTGCACGCGAATCTTTCAAGCTTGAGGAAGAAAAAAATAGAGAAGCGCGGACGGATCTCTTCTTCGCTAGGGAATTTCTCTCGTGAAAGGAGGACAGTGGCCAGTCGTCGATCGAAGGAACGAAGGAAGCGTCTGAGAACTCCGTATCCATAGGAACTCCATAGAGGGACTGGACCGAAAAATTGACCGAAAGAGTATCAAAAGTGCAAAGGCAGTTCAGTTCGTCTTACTAAGATTCCTCTTCTTGTCCAAGGAAGAAACTCGAAGATTACGAGTCTGTACGAGCTTGCTCGAGTAATTGGAAGGATTGCGAGAATTAATCGCAAAGCCAGGCTTAGAATGTCGCACATTCTTTCTACACAAACGAAACCAAGTTCTAAGAGAGAAAAAATCAAGTTCGGTAGAGAGAAAGGAGAAAGAACTACCTCTTGAGATGTATCGATTAGGTCCTCGAATGTTCTTGTATTTTCGAGACGTTTATCCCTCTGTCGATGAACACGTTTTCTAAGAAAAGACGAAATAATCTGTTAACGCAATAATAACGCGGGAGTAAAAGAATGGAAAAGAGGCGAAGAAATAAGACAGAAGAGAAAAGGACGAGCGTGTTAAGGATGTTCTCAGGATGCTCTGGCGCATTTTTCATCGGAGATATACAGCTTTCAGGGACACGTTCCAACTATATAAACCGGGAATTTACGTTTCCGAGAGTGATAACTCGCGAGTGGCGTAAAGACACATGACTGGTCGAGCGATCGAAAACCTGGCACGAAGCGAGGCTGTTCTAACGTAATATAATTATACAAATATAGATAGAAAGAAACGAAGGGAAAGAACGGCAGGGAGTGAGAGAAAGAGAAGAAGGGTGATATAATGTGAAAGAGACAGAGAAAGTGTTTTTTCTACACGACTATAGATGTTAGCGTATTAATTAAGCGCATCGATGTAACGGTGCTAAAAATCACACGCGAAAACGTTCTGTCCCTCTCTCGAAAAAGCTTCTTCCTTTTTGTCCACCCCCGCCCCTACCTGCCTTTTATGCCGTATCACACACGACACACATTTAATTGTACACACATACACACAGTTACCCCCTTTTTCACCAGCATCGACAAGCCCCGCCGGCATTCTCAGCCACGAATTTCACGCGAGAAACGTATCCAAGACTGGTGGAGAGGAACTCGATAGAGTAGAAGCCGCGAGATAACCTCGAGGATGTTACGTGGTGGAGATGAGTGGCGGTCGCAAAGCAACGCGATCTTTTTTCTCCCGTGATCGACGATCTATCATTATTACACTTTTAACTGATACGTTTTTATTACTACATTATATTGTATATTGTTAAAGTTGGACGAAGGTTAATAATAAATCGTGTGTCTCGAGCACAGTTTGTTATATAAAAGAATTTGTTTGATTCGTATACCGCACCAACCTTTCCCTTTTTCTAGTCAGTAGATTTTAGCAAAAGGCCTCGATTCTGAATTGTGTCTTACCTCGTGCGATCAATCGAATGAAATTATTCCTTTCTTTTTTCGTTTCGACAAATTCTTTATTACGAATGATTATACAGGAAATTTTGGTTAGTACGTGCTTGAAGGTATCATGGAGCTGTTCTGAAATTATTTTTATTTTATCCGCTTTTGAAGGTAAATAAGGACAAGTAAGGTACAAGTCAAATAAGGATAAATAAAGATAAAGAACGATTATACACCAAAGCAGAATTATTTTTGGGACTATACAATGTAGAAACGTTACATAAACATTGATCTTTTCTTGTTGGAAGTAAAATACAAATTAAAACGAAGTACTCGAGAATTGATTAACTCGATCCAAACCGTTGTAGATCATCTATGATCGAATCCTATGCTACATTAATCAAGGGTCAATTTCGTAAATTGGATGGAAGAATAGGAACAAAAATGGGGAACACTAAATAAACAAGACGATTCATTATTGCTGCTCTCAATTTTATTTCAAGAATCATTTCCGCAGAAAATTACAATAATAGCGCATGCGCAACATCACGCAGCGCGATAATAAGATGATGATTAAATTAATTAAGTTTCTCCTCTCGTCGAACAAATCACACCGTTTACAAATTTTCGCCGTCTAGGTATCCGAAATTCACTACCTACGATATCGGCAGAAATAAAATCGCTATTCACGTTCATAAACTCTCGTGTTCGTTTTCTAGTTTCTTCCTTCGTCGACAGAAAAAAAAAAAAAAAAGAGAAAAAGAAATACGTACGAAAGATACGGTTTCGTATCATCGAATGGTTCATTGAATTTCGTTCGAAACTTTCTTTAAACCTGAAGAGAGAACTCAAAGTTTTTCATCGACGGATCAAAAGTGTCGTTTGAGGCACGTTTCGATAAGATTGTCCGATTTTTCATCGCTGTCGTTCGAACTTTCAAGCGTTTGCTCGAATGCAGAAGCATCTCAGCGGGTATTTCAATAATTTTCTCGTTCCATATTGCAAAAGCGAATTGCTTCGAGAAATGCTTTCTCCTCTTCGCGTACGAGCATTTATTCGCGAGAAACTGTCACCGCGGAAGATGCATCTGAAAACTTCTCTTTCCATTTTTTTTCCTTCTTTCATGCCGCTTTTTTTCCGCGCAAAGAAGATGGAGAGGATATAAGTTTCAAAAGTCGTCGCATTCGTTCGCCATGCGAAACGCTGACCCGTAAGCTCGTCGCTTCGTCGCCTACAAGCCAGCAGTCGTACGAAACGAGATGTGAGCCGTCTGACTGATCATCTCGATCTGTTTCTTTTTCGTTGTGCTACACCATCGGTCATTTTTATCGCGATTGCGAAGAGTCGAGTGCATAAAATATTTCTCGATATGTATACATTTTCTTAAGGAAAATTCTTAAAAAATATACATGACTAAAATTAAATGATTTACCACTTAACGCATATGCACGTACCAACTTGTGAACCGATAGAAAACTTCTTACTTTTATTCGTCATCTTTCACCATTCGTACAATCAAAAATCTATTAAATTGATAAAACTTGACCAATTCAATTGGTTAGAAAACACCTCTTAGTATCAAAATTGCGAAATTCAACTCTGATCGTCTTTAACTATAAAGGTTTAGGCCCGTTACGGTTTATTCAACTAGGATATTGAATCGTATTTGGAAAAGTACGAACGACAGTTGAAGCGATAAGATCGAAAAATAGAATGGAAGGCCTCGAGTTTCGTCTTCACCGACGAATTTGATAAAAACGATAGCTTTCTGCCAACGTACAGAAAGTTCGATAGAAATATATATATATAAGCGTGTATATATATCTATATATGTATATGTATATATAATTCTTTTAACATATAACCTTGGTGTATGCGATTTCCATAGGGAGGCTTTTTAATTCTTCCGAGTTTCATCGTGTTCGTTGGTTGCGCCTCCGTGAAATCGCAATGTTCTGGTCGTGTGATCAACGTCCGACCGAAGATTCGATGATCGTGTTACTATCCCTCCTTTCTTCTCGTGGACGAGCTACAGGTTTCGAGTTTTATCACAGTCAGTAGCCCTTGATGTAGGTGGCGATGTGTTTCTTCTCCTCTTCCGAGAGGCCGTTCTTCAGCGTTCTACGCACTGTGAATTATACACAATTGATATTTGTCTACATCGAAGTAGTATTGTTAGAAATATGTTTAAAAGATGCAGGTAATTTTAAATATTAGAACATTTCGTGTAATTTTTTATTATACATAGATACGTTGACAGGAGTTAATTAAGAATGATTTCAATTTTAAAATTTTCTTTCTTTTTCTTTTTTAACACTCGTACGTATCAATACAATACGTTCAATACATCGGTATTATCAATATCATTATTTTTATATACTTAAATAGTATAGAGGAAAAGTATTTTAATTTTACTTTACACGTAATGTTCGTCAATTTAAAACATTCAAACTATAATGCTGTACAAGTCACGTAAAATATCATTCCACATAATCGTTCCAAAATAGTGTTGCATGCGGTAGAACCAAAGGAAATGTAATAATTAAGCTATCATTTCACGCCATTATTTACACCATGGGTCAAAGGCATTCCAGATCGCCGAGGATCCTCTCTCGTAGGTTTGGCTGAAGTACCTTGCATGACACAAGCTTTTAATGGAAGAAACGAATGGTTATTAATGATACCTACGTGTTTCTGATAATCACGATCCATACCGTAATATGTGCTAGTGCTACAACTAGGAAGTATTGTTATAATATTAGATATTTAATCGTTTCACGCAATAATTGATCAAGCGAAAATTGATTCATGGTGTTAGTGCGAGTGACATTTGTTATTAACATGACGCGAACCCGCAGTTAACGGAATGAAAATGAACAACTCGCACTTGCATATATAATTATGAATGCTGGTTAATGCATTTAGAAAATTATGACGCGCGTTCGCCACCTATAAATCGAATAATTTTCAAATTCAAAGCTGACGATTGTTATTATCGAGATATCGCTTGAAGTATTTAATATTTTATCAAAGAAATACGATTTCATCAAGTATTCTAAATGTAGGTATTCTCTGAATTTAGAAAATTAATTTGACGTTAATTTAAATCGTTGAAATTATACGAAAGGTTCTTTCGATTTCGCGTGCACAAAATATTTTAATAATTTTGCCATAATCAAAATTGTCATTTCAAATATTCATACCAAGAGCACTGGAATTATTATCGACATTTTCAATTTTATTCTACTAATGAACATTCGATGAGAATTTGATGCGATACTATGTATTTGCTTTACGATTAAAGACATACCTGTATAATTCCATGGAAGTATTATTTTTCTAAAATTTTGTCAAAATTTCCAACGAAGATTATACTGAAAAAGTAATCACTTCCTGAGTATAACCAATTTGATTGATCAACAGTAGCTGCTTTCACTTCTTCTATTCTCAATGCATTCCAAACACGAAATCTGAAATTCGTTTGGGCAAGTCGATCGATTCTATCCACGATGGCACGATGAAATAACATAGGAACTAATCGAATAAAGAAACGAAAGGTAACCATGCAACTATCCATAGGCATCTAGACAAACGCACTGCGTAGCTCGAATTAGAAAAATCGAATTTACTGCAAATTATTTACGAATACGATATAACGCGCATACGTTGCTTCTTCCTAGTAGCAAAATAGCTGCTAGTTTGTAATACAAAAATAAGACGAAACGTTACATTTTGCCAGCGATCATCCAATTCCATAAAATAAACTTTTCGATGCGAAACCATTGAAATTGATTCTGATTCACGAGTACACGTCACACCTGACCTCGTGTCTATCTAACGTACATGAAACAGAACCCCAAATCGCCGCCAACGATAACCACACAACACGTTCAACAGTGACTCTTTAGAGAATGTCAATTCGTAGATTCATTCTTTTCGTAATGATGGATCCTCTGATCCGCCGAATTGGCCGATTTTCGCGCGTCGTTGACTTCCAATTTAATGTTGCTCGGGCGAATCGCTGGTGCTTCCACTGTCTAACAAGCACGGGATCCATATAGCTCCGATTTATTCGGCGTAACGCGTGTGCCGCGCGCGTCGGGACGCACCAGAACGCTCCGTGATCACGTTATTAACGAGACACCGCCGAACTGTGTTTATCGTGTATATCGGTCCACGGCCGCACTCCATCCGAGCTACTTAGCAAATATTTGTCGCGACAGGGAAGGAGGATCGATACCAACGAAATTAGTTCGCTCGCTGCTTCTTTCGATATGCCTGTATGTGCATACATATATGTATGTGTATGTGTGTCAAAAGTGTGCGCCATCGTATCATACATCGATGGTAATTCGATTGATTGTGTGCGTGTGTGTTGTACGAGTGATGTACATAGCTCTAGGCGAAAACTCCCTGATATTTTCCTATGTTCTTCGACAACAGTGTGCAATGCCATTTAATGAGGTAATAAGATTGAGAACATTTAATTTGATATACAGAGTGTTATTAATTTTCTAGATTATTATCATAGATTTTTTGGTGAATTTGTGAGATGATAAATGTTTCTCTCATTGATTTCTATATTTTATTAACATTCATGCAACGACTAAAGTGTCCGGATACTTATGACCATTGATCAGAATGATAAATTTCTTTGATCGAAGAACATAAAATACGTACGATCGATCGATTTAATTGTCGTGTAATTGATTATCGTGATTTTACAAAATAATTGAAAGTTTATTTTACTTTGTTTGATATTTATTCCAGACGTTCCTCTCGTGCCTATACTACTTTCTCCTGGTTACCACCATAAATAAAGCTAGTTAAAATTTAATTATCAGTTCGGAAAGTAATTAACACGAAGTCTGAAATTAATCAGCACGCGGATGGCATCTTCGAGCGAGATTTTCTTCGCATCAGCGTATCGTCGTTGCTTCCGTCGCGTTTCCCGGCGACCGATCTCCTTTTCCAACGATTCGTTATTCCCTTTCACAACGAATACACTGTAAGGATTAATCAGAACTAGGGGTATTAACAGACTCCGTAATATATTCCCTCGGGTTCGTACGTGACGCTTATTACGTAATTCACAAGCAGAATTATTTCACGAAATGATTAGAAGGCAAAACTGATAGTTATACGAACACCGTATTACATTGTATATTAACATTACATAAATATACGAATGGCAATATGAATCGTATTACGTAAGATAACTACGTAATCCAGCTATTGATAACGTTAAACCACATTTACCCTAAGTGGATTGATTCATTGGTAATTGAGTTCAATATTTGCTTCATTACAAAAGCAATGTAGCTTATGGTAAAATATAATTCTATATATATAGATATAGGCAATTTGTTCCTCTTATTTCTCGATACTCGTCGCTGTCGTTGCTCCAACGAAACGACATTATCGTAATTTTCTTTCAATGATTCTTTCGATTAGTATAATTGCTTTCTGATTTTCTTAAGGTAAAATGAGGCGTCTACTTTGCTCTCTAAACTTGTTATCGCTTTTAAGCGCTACTGTTATTGTTTTGTTAGAATGAAATTCAAGCAGATAAGTATGTTTTAACATCGTTTCCCGCCTGTGTAAATCAAACGTCGTTGAAAACACCTTCGACAAGCGCGCCGCTTGAATTATTCAACATTCCACGGGTTTATCACTTTCTCTCTATACAAATGCATGATAGAAGCGCGTGCAACGTATGTAATCATACGGTGCGACTAGAAGGAGCCATCGAAATAAGGATTCATCACGTACACTCAGATATACGTCTATAAATTAAGATCAAATCGTTCTTTTGTCGTTTATTTCAATTTATCCTGTCTTTCGAACCAACTTAATTATCGCAACATGAAATATCCATACTCGTATTTCGAAATATTTCTAAGTACGTGTCAGAACACGAACACGAAGCAATAACGCATTCGACATGCAATTTACAAATAAATTGAAGCGATAATGAAACCTTTTACGACTCCATGATCAACATTATGATCGAGTATCTCACTTTCGATTAATCTCGGTAAGAAGTAGGCAATATTTTACTTTGCTTTGGACAGGATTATTAATTAATTAAGGATACCGAACAGTTTTTACCGATAAGGTTGTTCTTCGAGGTGAATTTTCAAAGGCAAGAACTGCCCTGGTTAGGGCAAAAGTCCGTCCGAGGTAAATGCATTTAGGTCCTGCAATTCCCCTGCAAGCCAAAGAAACTTCTGCCACAAAAGCGTAGGTGTAACACATGGCGGTTGAACTTTTTACTTAACCTTCGAATGAGTAACAGGCTTACTCGTCTTTGTGATCTAAATTACACGATGATAGGTCTTGAGATGTAGTTGTGAAAATTAAAATTGTAGCGGCACATGAATCACGTCGGGGTCACCAATTTGTGGAGGGTGATTAAACGTGTTGCTGGTGTATAGTGATCAGTAATTAGACTTTGGAAACAGTCTTTAGAGCGAATCGATCTTTAATCGGTTGGTTAGTATCGAGTGTTCTTATATCGACCAGTATCGAGCAAACTACGGTTGACTTTGTGTTCCGTATTACATATTTAAAATATTTTTAGATACATTTGACGTCAGTATACACCAGCACGTTTAATCATCCTCCACAAAATTATGGAACATGTTGAGGTTATTAGATGTATGTGAATACAAAGGAACGCGTGGATAAATCGTAAGGTAGAAAATATATATTTTAAATACTGAAGCGTAAATACAAATCTGAATATAATTGAGCTGATCCAAATTCGCACGCTAGCAGTGTTACCCTATAACCGAAAACCCTGAAGCCATCGTCGCCTGTCTATAGTTTATGGTTTGCCTTCGACCCAGTCTTTTGTCTATACGCTGTCGATGGCTTCGGTGCTTGAGAAAACTAAAAGATCAGATGTAGAATTTTCTTAGAAGTGGTGACCACTTCGACAGAACATGAATTTTAGTCTTCAAAAAGTATGTTTTTGATTTAATTTGAGAAACAGACGGACGTCTACGAGTAATCGGACGTCACTACGTTTAACCAAATTTAATATATTTAAAGTCATCTAAATGTAGATCGTACGATCAATAGGATGAAATTGTACGAACGTAACATGTATGTATATGTAGCACATGCAAAATATCTCCGACAGAACATCTGGAATATTAATAGATCCTAAGGTCTGTTCAAAATCAACTGATCTAAATGAACGGTCTCGGATAGACTGCAGATTTTCATGCATTTATAAAATAGAAATGTAGCAAACGCACACAACATACGAAATTATAAGAAGACGAAATAAATTTCGATTTATATTTCATTTCCTTAATTACGTTTGTAAAAATATGAGATAGCATAAACATCCGCGGTGTAATACCAATATACCTTCGATAAATATCGCGATCTTCGTTTCTGTCCATCTATCATTAATTTCAAACAGACCTCGATATCTCGATTAAAAGTTTCATTCGGCATGCCCAGCAAAATTATATCGTCATCGAACACGAACCAAACGAAAAGTAACGATGAATAAATCGCGAGTCTCGCCAAGGGACGTTCCAATCAACAGATAAAACGTCAACCTTAAAATATTGCGTTCGTGTCGCAAATATACAGCGAGACGCATGCTGCAAAGGACAAGCAAAGCATACCCAGACAGAAAGAAGCAAGAAGGCATTCCAAGGTGAGAGGAAAGAAAATATGAAACACGCGGTTGAAAAAGGAAGAACAGACGATAGATAGAGAGACACACGTTACACGCAAAGGATGGAAAATAAAGAAAAAGAAAGTTGCGTTTAATCGAAAAACCAGCGAACCTTCATCGCGTCGGTCACGATCGGTAGCCCTTCAGGGTTGGTACCCTTCCGGCGTGGTGTTGTTCTCCCGGGTGCGCGACCGCTTCACTGTCAGACAGAAAAAAAGAGGAAGGGAAGAAGGCTAGGCCACCCCGTTAGCAACCGCCACCAGTTTATATTTATACACGTACGTACGTACTTAATTTACACACGTGCGCAAACACATGTATATTGTATATTACGCTGTACAAAAGCCTCGGTTCGTGTAACGATAGAGATACAATGGCAGCTAATTATATTTAAGGACCACAGGCGAAAACAATGACGTAAATATCCCATGTTGTGATATTGTGTGTCACTAAAACTATCCCTTTATTTGGTTGCAAGAATGTATTTTTGTACTCTATCGAAAGTTCCAAAAATAATCAGTTATTTGATTTATTAGGAAACTCATATTGGCGAACAAGTTTCTTTCTGAACTATTTTAACATCGAAATCAAGAGACGAGAAGGTGGACTTATTTTATTCTGTTCTCAAGAGAACGATAAAAGAGCGAGAAAAGATATTACAATAATTATTCAAATCCATAGTAGTAATTATCGTATTTAATGAGAATTTTTATATCCATTCGGAAAATTAAAATATTTCCTTTTGGTAGATTCGAGTTAAAACTTTCGCACAGTTAGCATTTGCGTGCGTGTGCGCCTGTACGTGTGTACGTGTAGTCAAGCCATCACCACACCCCTCGCTACGCCACCTTAAACTAGATAATTCGGGACAAAGGGAAGGAAATGAGGAAGAAAAGGGGAAACGAGGATGGAGGTTTCACTGGGTGTAAAGCACGCCTCCTGAATTACATATACGCATGCTAACACAATGGCAATAGTTATTTTCCCTCAACGCAACTAGTTTCCTCGTCTCATTCTTTCTTGCCCAATCTGACTCTTTTTCTTTTCGTAGCTTATTATATCATTTATTTTATTTGATACTCTATGTGTTGTACGTACGGCAACTACCCCTAACGCGTTCACCGTTAATGCAACGTCGTTGATGCATTATGGATCAAGTCTCTTACATGTGTTTGTAATTTTCTGTGTTTTGTTGCCGGATGGAGAGAATCAACACGTTTCCACGGGAAATATATTCGCTAATGTATGTTTCCTTGTATAACGAGGTTCTCAGTGGTGTTTTTATATTACGCCAATGGAGATGGGGCGCAGAAACTTCCATAAGCCCCGAGCTTAACTCGGACAAGACCAAATACGCTGTGTATTCTAATGACTGCTGCTTACATTAAATCGTTGCGTTTTTAACTTCTTACGAGAACTAGTATCGTTGTTATTAAATTTTTCTTTCCAATTTAGAAGCTGGAAATTATTTCCAGAGAATATCATTTTCTTCCTTCTACGTATTTTATGAAACTATATTTATTGTGTCGATGCCTTTTGCATTTTAACTGCACTTTTTATGAAACGATATCATTGCTATAATACTTTTCTCTTCAATTTAAAAAATGTAAATTATTTCCAGGTAATGTCATTTTCTTCCTTCTACGTGTTTTATGAAATTATACATATCGTATCAACGGCTTCAGTATTTCAATTATACTTTTTATAGACTGATATTATTGTTACAATACATTCCTTTTCAATTTAATAGCCTGGACATTATTTTGCAATGACGTATATGTTATACGATTATATAATATTTACTCTGTTAAAAAGGTTATTATGTAAGAAAGATCTCGACAATTTTTATAATATCAACATTAAATGGAAGTAACTGATAAAAAACTGCACACGTAATAAATGAGAGAAAATAGTTCGCGTAACGAAACGATATAAAATCAACTCTGCGTTATATTTTATTACGAACGTATCAACGGTAAATAGGTTAAAGATCCAGGAACACGTACGTTTAATTTCCACTTCACTAAGCACTTTTACTTAAACGATCTATAAACGCGACTCAAGTACCAAACGATACTTCTGATTGAAATGTTTGTCGCTTTTCCTTCAGATAGACGAATAAATATTTGCAGAAACGGAAAAAAAATCCGAACTATGCGTCTGTCGGTTGCACAGTGAAAAAAAAAAAGAAAAAAAGAAGAGACAGATCCATAAAGTGTAAATCCTGACTTTATTATGAGTGGCACGAACGAGATTCATTCTTCCATCGATCGTTCGAAACGGCGCGACGTGTGGCATAGGAATTGAAATCGTAGCCTATTTGCTTTCCTCCCGTATATCCTTTTCACAGAAAGCACGCACTACGAACTTCTCTCTATGCCGATATGTCTGCTTTTTCTTTTTTTTTTTTTTTTATTTTACTGCGGTATGTATGCAATGTTTAATCGTTATCTTCTATCCCTTTGCACCCTCGCGTGCGTGCAGCAAATACCTCGTTATACGATGCAAGAAACGTTTATACGTTCCGTTGATAAAAATCTACCCTTGTTTTTGATTAAAAAATCACAGTATTGATCGGTGACATATAGTAATAATAATTGACTCTTCTTTATAGAAGAGGAAGAAATCGGAATATTTGTCTGGGGTTACATCCTTCTACGTACAGTCTATCGTGTTTAACGTATTGCTGAATTATCTGAATCTTTAGAATCTTTCATTTTTATAAATCTACTACTAGGAAGGTTAATTTTATATACCCTACCGGTGTTACTATAGCAATATTGATAATGTAAATATTTCTATATGAGTTTGTTTCTAAGCTTTTAATTTTTCTGTATAAACTATGTAGAAATTAGGAATATGCTACATGTAAATGCTTATTATACGAATACTAATTTACATAGTATTTTTCAAAAGTGTAAATATTCCAACTTCGATGTAATAACTGGACATAAAAAAAAGTTGTTTAAAAACTGCTGGGAATGATATTTTACCAGCATCGTTCGAATACAAGCGTTAGAAGGAAGTCAAATATTTCTCTATTTTCTATATGAAGTTTCATAAAAATCGAGAATATCAAAAACTGATTGCCGTGGCCAGTATCACGGTTATATTTCATTTTCACAGCAAAAATGCCACACCTCGAAAGACATTTTAACATTTTATTCGCCACTTCGCATTACGTTCCTTTTCGCTCTATTTCTTTTTCTTTTTTCGCACACTCGTTTGTAACCTCGAAAACGAAATTCTTAAAACACCCGGCAATAAACCGAAAAAAGACGTTTTCAACAGAGATACGAGGAGAATTCGGTGGATTTTTCAAACGTTGACGCGTTCAACTATAAAAACGGTGCGACCAGCACGCTCCGGGAACCGTGTGTCCCGAAACTGTGAATGGCCGCAATATAAAATGCAAATGACACTTTCACCAAACTGTGGGGGCGTCTCATTTTCGTGGAAAGCCGTTTAAAAAACTGCCACCGCAGATGTTGCTTGAAAAACTTGCGAAACCTACGTGGCCTGCATGACGCATGGTGATCAAAACTTTGTCGTAGCTGGGATTATTTATTCCCACCGGTGGAAATAGACAAGTTTTACTCAAACTTCTTAACAAACAATTTCTCCGAATATCTTTTATAATTGAAAACCACGTACAGTGGTACGCGAAGATATCTGAACACTTATAGACATCTCTTCTAAATATATGTATTATGTGTATTATGCGAAACATTTTGATATT
Source organism: Bombus pascuorum (assembly GCF_905332965.1). Lineage (NCBI taxonomy): Eukaryota > Metazoa > Arthropoda > Insecta > Hymenoptera > Apidae > Bombus > Bombus pascuorum. The sequence continues at coordinate 32,020,585 of NC_083488.1, read as the reverse complement.
TCATTAATCTTGTAACGAGACCAGACGATTATATCGATGGAGTTTGAAACAAATATGAAAGTATAGATTTCGCAGAGATGGTAAAAGTATTTAAACAGTTATTTCAATAAGCCTCGATATTTTAAGTGGGACTATCTTTAACAGTTATTATATGCTTAAAATTATTATTTATGCCGTAGAATAATTATTTTATTCAATATATATTTACAATAATTGTAACTTTTGTATGCAGTTCCAGATTAGTTTCAAACATCGATATAATCATGTCACTAAGGAAATTTCAAAATATTTTATATGATACAATATATAAAAGTTTGATACTGTGATAAGTGTTTAAATTCTTTCACGAGCCAGTGCCACAGCCATAAATCGCTCAGTGGTTAGAATTTCTAATTTTTGACGACTGTACCAAGTAATTAGAGATAAATATCCTTTCTGTGGGCTATCCATTTTCTCCAATAAGTCTGTTTTTTAATTTACAATTACAACTTGGTCGTAACTGAATTGCTGCGTATCAATACCTGAACCTTTTTCATTACCTTGATGCGTAAAATCACACCTTATAAATGTAGCTGACTCTTTTTCATACCCCGTATATGTACAGTTATGCGAGATTGAAAGGAAAGATGAAGGAAGATCGGTGCCAATAAGGTGCTCGAAGAAAATTGAACTAACGATCGAAGTTTGTTTAATGTTAATGTTGTCTTCGATCGTGGGCGTTTCGAATTTCGCCTCCGAACTTCCGCTTACAGATCGATGCGTCTCGCGAATCTTTATTTATGGACCGATCGTTCTAGATCGTTTTAGAGGAATTTTCCCAAGAATTCCATTTGCAGACGTATAAATTATTCCACGGATAAAGCAGGAATAATACTGGCGCTAACATTTTCAGGAATCGATTTCGTTACTGTTTCACTTTGACTTGTCGACATCTGCCCGCCTTACCGGACGCTTTTAAGGATTAAAAGCTCGGCATCAAACCTGAAGACAGATTTATTTGATTTCACCAACAGATAACTTCTCTCACGAAATTATGACTGGCGTTGTCTGTTTTCTGGTTGCAATATAAATTAATAGTGCAATAGAAGTTAATAATCATGAAAAATCAGGAAGCTTATTAGTATTAGAAATCAATTTGTTTCCTTTATTTACGAATTAATCTCTGAATGAAAATTGCTCGAATATTCAGAGAAAATTCTTGTTCTATTTCGTAAATGTTAACGTGTTGAAACTTTTGTGTTAACAGATATAAATATAATTTATTTTCAACACAAATAAAACAACGCTTAAAAGAATATTTTTAAATAAAACAATTATTATGTTCGAAAGATTGGTAATATGATCGATGAGTTAATTGCCTAGTTAATCAGCAAAAATAGATCGAATATAATACGTCGAATGAACCTTTATGTATTCCTTAAGTAATAGAAACAGTAAATGAAATTGTTTTTTAAATTATATAGTCACAAATTGACTTTCTAGTAATCGTTAATACAGGTAACAAAATAACTCTTTGAAACGATGGAAATTGCTAATAATTGTACGCTATAAAATTATCCCACTGGATAAACACGATCAAGAAGAACAGTTCAAGGGAGAGGATTTTCTCCGAGGATACAAATGAAGGAATCCTGAGGAGGATTACGAACTTCTATGATGTTTTCTTAATTAATGTTGGTGCAACTTCAAGCCCGTGTCTGTTGTTGTCTGTGATACATCGTATCGTCACTGGATACGAGAAATCAGATTCGGACAAATCGACCATTTCAAAAAATTTTCATTTTCTCATAGATTTCATACAAGATACATGAAGCAAAAAAAAAAAAAAATCAACATTTAATTCTACATATGGAAATTAGTACTAAAAGGAAGCGACATATCTTTTGATATAATCTAAATAGATAAAAATTTCTATGCTTAAACATCGACGATCAATCAACTTGAACAAATATTTAAAAAAAAATTCTATTTTATTAAAAACATAATTCTACTAAAAATTTAAGCGTTCAGATTCTGTAATATATTTAATACAAAATTCACAATAGAAGAGATGAAAATGACAAATGACGCCATAATTCCAATACAACGAGAAAGTTGTCAACGAATTACTGTCTCGTTGGTCGAATCCCGGTAGATTAATCGCTGGTCGAGTTTCCAGAAATCACTTCCCGAACTTGCCAATTATTTATCTGCAAACAACGGTCGATCGTATCGAAATCTGCGTTTTCCGCTAGAAAACTAGAATCTCCGGGAAAACGCTTCTCAAATCCGGAGAGCGATTAATCAACCCAACCAGTAAATCGAGCTTCACGATCTCCTGATGAAAAATGAATTCCCGCTTCGGAAGATTTCCAATCGATGAACCTGCTCATCGAACCTTCCGCTCAATCGAACCTCGTAGATATCTTTAGAAATCGCCTAACGCCTCCTAACACGATAAATACGAGCATGAGATCGATGCTTCGCGAGAAAATTTAAGAATAACACACAGAATAACAACGCAGAAGTAACGAGTTTTGAAATGAGACGCAAAGATAACACGTACATCACTTAAAAACTCTACATTAATACTTTTCAATGAAACTTCAGTTATTTGCACACTTTATGAACAATTAATTATATAGATAAAAAATTATATAGATATCTTTTGCTTCTAAGTTAATCCTTTGAATTAGTTAGGATAATTCTTTAGGACATTTGGATATTTTCCAATGCAATGAGAAAATTGTCAACAGATTCTCGTCGACCCACGTATAATTATTTCTTAATCGTCATCGTTTAGAGTTCAACGACAACGCGTGTACGCAAAATATCGATCGTTTTCAAAATGAATCTCTACGCCAACAAGTCCTCGAAAAGATTGGTCCATAAATACGTCACGCGAAGACGCCGAAAATGAATCGGCAAGGAACCGATTAAACGATCGATCTTGTTAAGAAAGAACATGAATAGATCGATCATCGCGGAAGAAGGGAGGGTAAGTGCAGGGTGCGGGGATCACACTTACAAGACTTACGATCGGCGTGTCTGGTCCTCTTGCGTTCCCTCGGCGTTGTTCTCGTTGCCGGTGTCTTCGTTGCTGTTTTCACCAGCGATTCCAGCAACTCGTCGTCACCATCAGTCAGATTCCCGTTGGTATTTTCGTCGCGAAGCAACGGGCCCAGCGATGTGCGACCTGAAATCCACATTTCACGTTCTCTTTACAATTTCGACGTTGGAATTTTGAACTTAACTCGTAAAACAGTGGAATCCGAATCCTTTGTTAATATCTCGCTTAAAGAGTTTAAAGAGTTATAAATTGTTTTATATTAGTTAACTGGCTTAAAGAATCGTTGCTTCGTCTATTTGTTGTTATCTCCTCCGAAAAAGTACTAGATATAAGAATAATACGTATTAATAGTTTAAGAATTATTATAAGTTTAATCTTTATTTAAATCTGTAAAGTTTATTTGAACGTTATAAGAGAAAATTTTGGGGAACGACTCAAATAATAAATATTTCATACTAAAAGTAATGTAGATGAAAATTAGTTCAAAGGACAGTTAATTTCATTAGTGTAGCAATTTTATTTACAAAAGTTAATTTCCATTTTCTTTAAGGATGAAAATTAATTGCATGAAAGATTATCATTTTTTATCACTTTATAATTAATCATAAGGTAAACGCTGTTCCGTTAGTTAGAAAGATTTGGCATTAGCGCACGCGATGAACTTCCGATAGTAAGAAAGTTCGTGGCTAAAACCTCAGGCCTGCGAACTACGTCGAATGCAAACTGAGAATAATCCGATTAGGGAGTGGAATATTTCTGGCGAACTTCCTGTGGAATGAACGATGAAAGATAGATTCTAGGTGAATGTGTCACCATGTGGAAAATTACGTCATCGAAACGGGGCTGTTTAAAGATGCAATTATAGAGGAACCGATGATTTATGCGGGAATTAATAATAACGAGGCTTTCATTAATCGAAAACAATATTAACGCTTAATATGTTAGAGGTTTAACTGGTCAACTCTACTTGTTACAAATTTCTCAATCTCATAACATACGTGTAAGTACGTAATTAATATTCAATTCTCAAAATACATTTATCTTAAGAAAATAACATAAACAATAAGTTCTTAATCTGTCGTTTCAATTTTACATTCGTACTACTTCCACTTCGAAATTCTACCGCTAGAAAATTTATTCTAAATCTCGGCTAACACCACAGATGATGGAAAATAAAATCTTAAATAGTGTAAATTTATTTTATTTTATAAGTTTCATTGATATTTCGAATCTTTTATTATTTATATTTCTTTTTTATTTAAATATTCTCGTTGTATTACGTTGTACATTTAAACAAAACGTACAAACACACCTGAAGACCTAAAACAAGGTTCCATTCGGATCATTGAATCTCAAAATATGTCCCACGTCATGAACATGTGCCAATCTTTGCAATATCACAATCCATCGAAAGTCGAAATACTAAAATGTTATATGCCAACGTTCTTAAACCTTCTCTGTTATTAACGATTCTCGACACATATTTTCGTCGAACACAGAGGTACCGCGACGTTTACTCGAGCAGTCGATACAAGGGGAGGACGAGGTCATTTTTCTTTCGTAGCGGCTCTCCGGTCAAGTCTTGGCGGAACAGTCTCTCTATACTGTCGGTCCACGGGGCAGAAACTTCGGAACCGTCAAAAGCACGGTGAGTTCCTTTGAGAGCTTCTTTGAAACTCGCCTGAAAGAAGCTTCCATTGGCGGTCTCGCCGGCTGTGTAAATCCGATACGAAGGTTGCTCACGAGAAGAACCGTAAAGAAGGAGATGAGAAGGCAGTGGGAATTCCCATGAAGCAGAGTCAAAGGAAGGGCCAAGTTTTGCGATGTGGTCAACCCGATGTGGGTCCTTACACTACTGTCGCAGATTACTGGACTTTCGTGGCTCTGTTTATTTTCGAGAAGGTTAAACGATTTTAACTTTGCCACTATCTAGCAGGAAATTGTCTACTATTTCATCCTTGCAGTGACACAACAATTTCTAATAACGGTTGATGATACGTCAATTTTTCTATCAAGTATTACGTGCATACATGTGAGGTAGTACTATTTGTTTATAGTAGCCGCTTGCCGGTATTAGTTGTGGTGATGGTGCTGGTGCTGCTGCTGTGTAGGGTTAGACAGATTCTGCTACGAATATAGGATGTCGGCTGCTGGGGTTCTGCTGCAATTTTTTTCTCATTTTTGATGCCGCGGAAGAAAAATCGGACTTCGGTCGCCGGGATTTGAACCGGGGTCCCGAACGTTCGTAACCTAAGGCGCTAACCATTGCGCTACCGTCATCCGACGCTAGTTAGTGTCAAGTGGTGGTATTTTCCCTGTCGACTGCCGCCACACATGCTACTGTTTATAAACCCAAACATTGATGAACTTGCGATATTAATCTGAGAATTTTACCAAAAAATAATGGTTAATTATTAATTAGCATCTACTATCTTTTCCTGGAAACAGTATCGTACAAATTAAAATTGTCTATCGAATGCATGAACGGCAGTCTAGTGTAATAGTAATATATAGGTGTTTACCATTTACTATAGTGTTTGCAGAATTTTGTAGCTTTTTCATAATGATACTTGGAACTATGGGTACGCTGAATAAGAGACTAGGAAACTAGAGAATTATGAAATTAGTAAGCCTCTGGCGTATTACTTGCTGAGTGTTTCCTGACGCCTTGTGTATCTAGGAATCTCGGGCACCCAGACACTTCGAGAACCGTGGGATCTCGAATATCATGGCGAGTCAGTGGCCTTAGAACCTTGTCCACTATAGCATCTTGAAGACTCTGAGACTTCGATAATCCTAGGATCAAAACGATTCGTACGGTACGAGTCTTGAGAAAACTTTATTATTTTGAAAACTTTAAAATGACGAAATAGAACTTATACGATCAATGAAACTTCTGTCAATATTTGTTTTTCATTTTAGAAGTCCATACGTATTTTTATTCAATTTTATACCTACAACTTAGGTCTACTTAGTACCTACTGATAGTTACAAACATTCTGTCCCCGATACTTTCAAAAAACAATTCTAAAATTTGTGGCTACACATGAGTCATAGGACGAGGCGAAGCGAGAGCGACTCATGTTGTGCCTCGAATCACGGATACTGCTTAGACACACGAAATTAGAGTTAAATTATCTCCAGGCAAAAACAATGTCACCGTTGAGGGCAACCGTCGTTCCAAAACGAATTTGAATCCGTCGACTCCCCCGACCGGTATAAATAAGCGGACACGATCGCGAGCGAATTATTGTCGAGCGATTACCGAGTTATTTTACGAATCATTATTAGCGAGCTATTATCGAGTCATCCTCGAGCGGTCTATTCTTCTATCTGTGTGAATACGTTGTACGAACGTCTATTGACGTATCGATTATATTTGTACCCAAATTATTTATTCTAAATAAACTTGACGGTTGCAGCAGCAATCATTCTCGCGTTAAAGATAACGATACATTCCTCATCCGCCACAGATTTAATTTTATAAAAGCTTATTCCTCGAATACACCAACCGGCGCGATCACTTTGGAAATGGAATCTACCGTCCGCCTCCAGGTGGCCGGATAAAAGTTCCATATTCATATATTAATTAAATAATACCAATTATATTTTTGGTATTATCTTCTCCTCCTTCTGGGAATTCTGCGCCTCGTGTACCGTATTAAAAAATCTCTCAAATTCCTCGGGTCTACCTGAACCGTTATAACTGTACGTAGGAGCAAAAGGTATATCTATAAAAAGAGGAAAGAAAAACCACAGTTGCCACCCTTACCTTTCCTTCAGCTTTTCATTTTCAGCAATCTCGACGTAAATACAACCCTCTCAAGGAAACCGCGGATATGAATGCAATAACGGGTCGGAAGATATCCGTCTGAGAGAGAATCTGCCGCGACAAATCGTGATCCCTGAAGCGGCAAAGGACCACGTGGAAAAATTCACATGATATATCTAGGTGTTCAACTCACGAGGTCATGGGCGACAGAGGGGATGTTGTCCACGTAGTGAAGTAGCGGCTCGACTTAGGCGGGGGCGTTTAGATATTTTATAGAGGAGCATACAAGGGAATAAAAGGAAGGAAAGTTATGATGGCTGCGGAGCTCAGGTAATGCACGGGCATTGGCAAGTTTACGAGCCGTAAAGAGGTGGTTCCACCTTCTAAGACCTGTATATGTGTACAGTCCACGGTAAGCGTAAGAATTTCAACGCCTTTTTTTTTGAAAGTAGAAGGGGAAGAAGACGCGATGACAATACGAGATGATTTTTCGTGACCTGCAAGATATCTGCTTTTCGCTATCCATCGCTTTCCACAGAAAGCCTTGTGATCATCTTTTGTGGTGTATCCCGAGAGCTAATTCCGTAACTGAAATGCTGGAAGTTACCATAAAACAGCCGCGCAATCGACACGGAAATGGCATTGTTCGACCCGGTGCACCCGCAAGGTAATCGAAATTGCTTCGTCGAGTTGTATAGAATTTGGAATTTGTCCCACGAAATTGCTTCGTAAACAACAGATCCTGATATTTTATGGGAATTTTTGTGCCGTTTCACGTGTAATAGTGCGTGGAAAAGTGTCTAGGATGAAATTGCGAATAATGACGTTTAGAATTTTCTAGCGTATACCGAGTATAATAATACGAAGATAATTAGTTTTGCACAGAATTTCAGATTTGTTACGGGAAAATATTTGGTAACTCATTTTTAGAATCGTAATTCTAACAACTAATATGTAGTCGGATAAAGATAGTTGGAAATACAAGTATACGTATAAGTTGTGTCACTATGTGGATAATACGTATAGGTAGTATGTATTAATAAATGATTATTATGAGTAACAAGTATAGACATGTTCTTAGAGCTACGAATGGATAACGTTAGTACGCTATAAATGGTTTTCTAACTTTAATAACGAAACTTTCAACTTGAAAATTGTATAAACTACATTAAAATTGATTGTAGTTTGAAATTAGTTGCCCAAACTAAATTTCACTTCTTTAATTAATTTCGCTGAGAGGGTGTAAACAGTTATGTCTCAAAATTACGCTTTTCTACGTTCCTCTAGATATAGCAAAATGATAATGTCATATTTGTGGCATCCCTTTATGTCTCGTTATACATTCTTCCTTGTTTCAGGAATGCTCAAATTTTACGTGGTTTTATCTACAACTAACTCCGAATTATTCCATCTCGTCGACTAAGTTAGCTCGTCGCTTCCGTAATATATTATATGATTTAAAAAAAATTTCATCACGAATGCGACAACTTCATCCCGTTTTCCACATTCTCAACATCCTATGCACTTGGCGGCTGTCTAATTAATCTTCCTATTACTTTTGCTATGCATATTTTCTTTTCTCATTTCCACATACGCCAACGAAAACATGAAAATGTGAAAAACGCAAAGCTCTTGCGAAGAATTTTTGCAAAATGTTACAAACGCTGCGTGTATCTCCGATAAAATAAAACGACAGTAGTATATACCAATATGTAGTCAGACAAATGCTACTCTGGCTGTCCCTTGCAGCAGATATCATCGAAGTATACCATACTGGCATTTTTTTGCATATTACGTTCAAATAATATTATACGTATAATGCTGTACTAAAATCTTACGTTCGGCTCATTAAAATCGGCTCATCGAGAAGAAATATTACAGTTTTACGAACGAGTTGAGAAACTTGTTGGTACTATCTTAATTTTCATCGACTCGTTCGTCGTTTTTTAAAGAAGTATTTAGTTAAAAAATCATAATTTAAAAGAATTAATACCTTTGACAAGTTCTTCCTTTGTTTCCAAAAGTAATAACTCTTTCAGAAACATCAACGAATAAGTTTTTAATCGCTTAACTTCGCACTTTCTGCTATTTTCTTATTAATATTTCAGGAAGCCGCTTCTCATTTCGCTTCTTTTCTCTCCTGGCTTATCTCCATGCGTATTTTATAAGATTTAGAACGAGGCTCTATTTATTGCAGTAGTTTCAAATTTGCGAATCAGAAGCAACCATAAATAAGTAACACCATAAAGAGAATTTCTGATGTAGTTGACGTAAAACTCCAGCACAGCGTATTTTCTTCTCTCGATTCGTAAGCGCATGAACGCACGATCCACACGAACAAGATTTTTTAATCGACAACAAGTTCTACATATACAAAAACCCATACTAATTACGTGAATAATTTCATTTGCAAGTAGTATGTATCAGTACGTCCGAAAATATAATATCACGTAACTCTTCTGATGGCGAGATAACGAAATTCTAGACAATTTGTCATAAACAAGACTCAGCGGAAAGCTTTCTCGAGGAAAGAAGAGGCAAAAAGGAATGAGACAAAAATGCGAGACGAAGGAAAATATTGAAGATGGGCAGGGAAACAACGTAAACCCCTTTCACGCGGGATTATCTTCTAAACGCGATCCCCACCGTTTCTTTCGAGGCGCAGAGTGGCCTGATGCGCGCGTTCTGAAATCTCGATGCCGTTACTTTTCATTTTCCGGTAACACCGTCAAACGAGCCGACGCTATCCTCGAATCTAGCCTCGAGAGCGTTTGCTTAAGGAGGGCATTTATCTCGTGTGCCGCCACCGGTTCCAACGCTACAGAAACGAGGAGAAATTTTCGCACTTTGTTCTTATCTGCGCCGCGGAGCCACCCTTTTAAGGCGACGCGTTATATTTCCGACCGCTAAGGAGGACCACGAGTTTTGGCAAGCTAGCCATTCTTTCACCTGGGCCAACTAAATCCGAAACGTCCTGAAAATGAGAATTTTTTCCCCCCTTCTGTTTAGAATGCATCGTTGAGAAAAGAAGGGATGAAAAGAATATCGAGATGAAAAGAAAAAGTTCATTTTTAAGGTAAAAAGAATAGAAGCAGAACCTTGCCTTTTGAGGGTACAGCCTCGAATTATGGAATTCGTGAATTAACTTATGATTTCAAAGTATTTCGAAATATATTCGTAAATTATATTTATATTTTATTTCCATCGAGTTAAATTATACGACTATGTCTTCCACGCGTGGATATTCTTTAATGTCGTACAAATTAAACAGACTCGCTTGCTCTATCTCAAACGAATTAAATCCTCCTATATTTTCTGCTTTGTATCACATCGATTAAGCAATGAAATGATTAATCGTTTATCGCAGCAAACTCTGAAATTATAAAGTACCGAGAGAAAATTAACTCCGTAGATAAAATGTACTTTATTTATCCGCAATTACTACCATAAAACCCGTAAGCGCAATACCATTCATTTAGTTTTACATCTTTTTCCACCTCCATCACTTTTCAACGCCATCGAAGGCGTAACGAGCTCGTATGATAGTGCGAGTCACACACGAGCGTAATAAATTTCTCTATCGTACATGCAAATGAAATTAGTAGCTTGTTCCACGGTGCTCGATGAAAGAACAGAGGGGAAAAAAAAGAAGAAATATGAAAACGTAGCAGTGATTTCTGTTCTTCGATCGAACACAACAAGCGACGGTATTATTTCGTTCTATTGCCCCGTTCTGTATTCCACGGTATCGCGGAGCCAGACGTCGCGTAATGTAGAAATATGAAACTTGTCGGTGGCAGGATATTAGAATGTTTCGATCGATGAACGATGCGACACGCAGAAAACGGATTTATGTTGCAAATTGCGCTTTGATGTCCGATGGAAGAACGATTCGAGCAAATATTTCGCGTGATACTACGTTATTTAGCACACGGTTCATCTTTGTCGAATGATACAGTAACAGAAATTGCAAGAGTTTTCCTGTAGAACATCTTTTTCTTTGTCTTTCTGTGCTTGTTTGTTACATTTTATCGTTATAGTATATTACAGCAATAACAGTAATACGCGTATCAATCGTTTTATCAATTATTAACTGCGAACTTTCAGTGTACTTTTCAAAGAACTTTTTCTTAAGAAAATCAGTATGGTTTTTGTAATACTGAAAAATACTACATATCAGTCGGAATAGATTATTTCATTACAAATAAAATGCTCTGAATAATGTTTCGGTTTAATGATCGAGCGTCCGTCTCCGCAGTATTATACTCAAATCACTTACGCGTATCATAAAATGTCATTACTTGAAAATAAAACTATAGGGATATTTTTCTGTATCCTCCAATTTAAGTATTTCGTAGTTTTTTCTTTTTGTAGTACGTGCCATTAATCGAAAATATTTAGAATACTGTGCAACATAAAATATATAATATAGTTCCTTTACGAGCGTTTGTAAAAATACTGGTATACAAGATACAATTGCAATAGGAAAAAAATAAACAAATATATTTTTAAAACTTTTGTAAAACCTTCATTGCAATATATAAGATGAGAATTAGGATGCAAAGAATAAAAAGATTAAGGAAAGGAAATGCCAGACTGTATTGTTTAAGTATACTTATACAATGCATGTATAGATCAATACATTTGAAGCCTGATAATTTCTTGTATTCAGTGTTTTAATAAATATTAACCAAAATTAGGTTTTGCGCAATTTTAGATCAATAAATTACATGATATTTGAGAAATATATTCTATAATTCTGTTATCTCATTTTGTAGAGAATCCAATTAGCAAGCAATATTCTCTTCTTTATTTTTACGTTATTTTTCATGTAATATCTCCTACGCGTACTATTATACATATTTATTTATTGTAAAATGCATTTACGTTACAAAATTAATAATTTTTGCCACACTTTAAAAATGAGTATCGTGAAACACATTTATTTCGCAAATAACAAATCATTCCAAAAATACAATAAACATCTTGCACAATAACTTTGTGATTTTTAATTAAATAATTAAATAACAGCACTACGCAAAAAACAAGAAAAAAGATATTCCGAGTGAATCGGCAAATAATAAAGAATCTGGCGACTTCGTTCGTTTCAATCGTTCGAGTTTCAACCTTACCTTATCCACTTGTAGCAAGAAGATAAACGCGCTTTATCACAATATTACTGATATCAGTTCCGTTATTACTAGTCGTTACCTGAGTTCAGGCTCAGTTTCTTTTAGTAAATTAGACGAATCAGTGCAATCTACTTCTACTAAAAATGCGAAACGAGTTTTGTATCGGTGTTTTTGCTTCTCCAAAGTCGATCGTTTCCTGCTGTCTCCTCCTTCTACTGAGCAGTCAGATATCAGCGCAAACTGAGAATCAATCGATCGAGAATGCGTTCGGGCTGGATGAGACCCAATCTATGGATAATAAGAAATCGATCGCCGAAAGTAATAAGTATATCGGACAGATATCTTCGATAAGACAGCAAAGTTTATCCGGACAAGTGGATGTGAACGAAGATGGAGGTAATCACGATGACAAGAACGAAACGAAGAAGGGGGTAGAAGAAGTTTCGTTCAATGCCGTTAACAATTCTGACCAAAAAAATAAATCCGAGAATGAAATCACACTTTCCGATGGCTTCTCCGATAAAATGGTCAAAAGAAAAAATGGAAAGTATGCGAGATACGGTAGGTGTCTCGATACCAATATCAATGGGTGTGACTTCTATTTATTTTTTTTTATTTGTGTACAAAATATGAGAAAGTAAATCAAGACAGAAAGTCTTTAAAATTTTAAGAGAATTTTGCCGTGAAGAAAAGTTGCACGTAACCCAGACACATTTTTCTTTTAGAGGTATACTACTCGATTGATAGATGTACTATATGTAATTTTGCTATTTAATTCAATTAACGAATCAAATCTTATCTGTTTTATCGGATGAATCATTGGATCGTATCGTTGTCAGTTTCATAACACGCCTTTTCAATCTTCCTTCCACATATATTTCTGATATCTGAACTAAAATTATTCCTTTTTTTCTACTATTACAATTGGCTTAATATAGATGATCTCGTTATGATCCATACAGACACACGTCGTTCGTTAACTTTTGTTTCTAAATACATAATAGCGATATTAACAGAAAATCTACAAAAGCTGGTAGCAATATTTTCGTTTTCCTATAAAATTATTAATTAAACTATTAAACGATCCAAATGTTCGGGATTATCGCACGTGGCATCAAATATCGATACCAAAATATCGGAACTCGTGTATCCTTACAGATTTATCGGAAGCAGACAGATACACGCCTCATTCCGATGATTCAGTTCTAAATTATGTTTTAACGGAGACTAGACTGAAAGAGATTCGATCAAAATTCATGTATTGGTACGTCGGCAGGGGTGGTAACGATGACGATGGGGATTATCAAAGAGAAATCCAAGCTTCGATGTCACAAATACACAAGGATTTCAATTTTCAATTACCATTCTTCGGGCTCAGATTCAATTACACCAGAGTACGTTGCTCTTTGTCATTTCCTTATCAAAGCATCAGTGATTAGTAGCTAATCTAACCTGCCAATATTAATAAATCGGTGAGTTTCCGTCTAAAAAATACATCACACGTTACAGGTATCGGTAAATGGTTACTTAGAATTTACCGATCCTCCGCTGCATTATACTTACCCTCTCGTGTTTCCGGTCAGAAATTGGCCAAAGGAGAACGATCCTAGTTTTATAGGAATATTTTTCAGTAAATGTCGCATAGGAGAAATTCGACCAACCGACATAGACCAGAGGAGACCTGGCGTATACTTTAGGTAAGGTAAAAATGGCAAAAATTGTTAAATAATACTTTAAATAACGTGGGAATCGATTACGAAAATGAATTTTAGGGTCGAAGAAGATTTGCAAAGCAGAAGAGATCAATTTGGCGTGGAAATGCGCGAACGTCTCAAATGGGATATCCGCGAAGGAATGATTGGAGCCGAAGCCTTCGAACCTAAACACGCAATCGTAGTAACATGGAAAAATGTGTCGTTCGTCGGTGGTATCGATATTTCCCTCTACAAAACGAATACGTTCCAAATGGTCTTGGCCACAGACGAAGTGAACACTTACGTGATATTTAATTATCTGAATATTCAATGGACCAGCCACACGGAAGCTGGTGGTGATACTGCGAATGGAGAAGGTGGAGTCTCGGCATTCGTAAGTTGATTCGTATCAATTTTTATACACGTTTCGCTTTTTAATACTATACTAATATTAATACTATTATAAATACTAATATTGATACATTAGAGGAATCTTCTGTTATCCTTTGGTATAAAAATTTCGTTATTTATTCAAGAACGTAATTGTTTATTATCTAAAGATAGATTTATTGTCAGGTATATATATATCAATGATAAAGTGTAAAAGTTTCTATTTTATAATTAATCGGTTGAAATTAATTAACCACTGTAATTTATGTATAGGTCGGTTTTAACGCCGGAAATGGCACAAGAAGCTACGAATACGAGCCCTATTCACAAACGTGGATGATCCGCGATTTAACCAGAAGGGGATGTGTGAATGGTTTTCCAGGACGTCATATGTTTAAGATAGACGACAACATAATGTCTTCGGCATTCGGTTCGAGGCCACAAGGGTCCTGCAACTTAGGCTACTAAGTTAAACGAATTACTAAGTTGGTTGCTAAATGGTAATGTAAGTAACATCTTGTATAACATTTATCCAAATAAACATTGCTCCTAAAATTAATAAATATCCACTGAGTTATGGAACGGCGTGTACGTAGGTGTCTACCTTTTGCAAAAATTACGTTTTTGAAAATAGAGCTTCTGTAACTAACTTCGCGAAACTAAGTTCGTTCATTAATTCATAAAATACAAGTAACTTATTAAAAAAAAACTCCGATTATTCTTTCGACATTCAGCATGATTACAAGTTAGAAATATGGAAAGAATTCCCAGCAAGAAAATAAAATTCTACCAAATAAAGAAAGAAGGACATGGGTTAGAGAAAGAACGAGCGAGCTCGAAGAAGAAGAAGAAGAAGAAGGAGAAGAAGAAAGGCAAGCAACAGTAGAAAGGAAACTCACCGTCTTTCCTCTGTCTCCTCCAAGGTAGGGTACCGTGAATACTCTCGACGTCGGAGATATCGCTTCCGAGCAGTTGCCTGAGCTCCGCGTCCGCGCGATCCTCTTTCGTCCTGAATTTACCAACCTGTAACGATCAGAGTGGATGTCGAATTCACGTGAACAGGCTGAGTGGTTGAAAAACGAGGGATGGGAAGAAGGGGGGAGGGCGTCAGTTGGGTAAGAGATCCGCGTACGTTCGACGATATCGCGACAGAAATGAAAACGGAGACAAGCGGGATATTAATGCAACGGTAGGCAAGAAAAGAAATTGATTCACCCCGCGGCAAAAAAGCAATTTATTCCCCTCGCCGGAGCGCACCATAATGCCGTTCACGCTCCGATAACTGTATTTGATGAGAGAGGAAAGTGGGGCCGGCCCTTCTGAAAGATTTTCAGCGGCCACCGTCGCCGCCTCTGCCGCCGGTCCAAGAAAAATACGAGCACCGGGAGCCGAGGCACCGCTTGTAACTCACCTCTGTGATCATCTTTCCCCTGGTCTTATTTCTTTCACGGTGATTGGCTTTTTTCTCCAGCTGCTGTATCACCCGCTCCCGGGTGGTTCTGTACTCGAGCGCGAACTCGGACACGATCCGGCAAAACTCATTCGGCTTCGTGTCTTGCACCCTGTGCAGCGGGATCCCCAGCCATAAGATGAATTTGTGGAATCGATTTATGATCCGCCTGTGTACGATGCCCAGCACGATTATCCTCTCCGCACAGTCCGCCAGGAAGTCTGACATTCTGCTTCGACAAACAGCATTCACAAATCCGAGATTAATGCCACGTGTAACTTGCTGCATCGTGTACAATGAAATAAGTTTTTTTTTATATTGATTTATGAAACTATTGTTTTTACTATGTTTGCAATATCGATAGTTTCTATGCTTCGATGAAACAGATACGAGATAGAAGAATCCTAATCGATATCTCGTATCGTGGAGATGCATTTGAAACGAAAAATGAATTTTAATTACATGTACATATATCTATTATTTCCTCGATAGCAATAGAAGCGTTCGAATAGCAGTACTCACTACTGTTTCTAAATCATGTTGATCCAAATCAATGAAAACGCGACGTCGATAATTTTGATACGCTGCATTCGCGGATTTTCCAGTCGCATCGTTCCGACGAATCATCGTGTTCTGACAGCATTGAATATCAAGATTCGCAAAAAGGCAATCACCGACGTTCATTTTTTACGCGAAACATTTCCATTACTACAGTACGTTCGAGAGGACTGGAGATCAGCGTAGACGATCGCTTAAACGAGTTTCAGGCAAAAACGAATTAACCCGGTCCGACATTTAGGCCGTCCCGTTACACTTAATTAACGCAGCGGCCACGCCAACCAATATTAACCAGACGCTTCACCGTTGAACAAAATATCACTGCGATACACAGTAGCTGAGGAAAGTACTCGGACACTTACTACAGAATTTTTTTATCAATATAGACCTAACGATACGGTGGATTGATTTGCGTTAAAAAGTTATAGCAATTAATTGAATTAGCAATCGGTTGATTTTATCTTCCAGTAGATATTACATTTTTTAAAATAAATTTTTCAAATAAATTCTTATCATATCGTATAATGTTATATCGATCTGTACGAACTCTATTCCATTTCTATGAATTTCTTACCTCGCCAGCAACGCACAAGTTAATAACCTTAACTAAGGGCAAAAGAAAATGATAAAAAGAGCGAAGAAGAGCTTACCGAATATAACCGACTTAGATAAGGACAAGCTCGATGGAGGGGGATGAACAGATAAAGGCTCCGAAAATCCACCACGAAGTAGAAACGGGATAAGATGAAATAAAATAAAAAAGGGAAAAAATAGAAGGAGGAGGAAGGTTAAAGGGGACCAGCAGGAAGCAGGAGCATGGAAGGAAGAAATACGCTTTCGGTAATTAATGGTGGTGCCATTTGGAACTGTGCCAGTTTTGCCACAGGAAAAAAAGTCTGCCGCGAATTTATCGAACATTGTACGAATCTTCGGAAACTTCAAAACTTCATAGAACGAAGTTCCCTTCTAAAGGCCAGCGAGAAAATACGATCTACCTAGATCGAATCGATCTCGTCTGACGACGTACAATTTCGACTTTGGTACTTACTTGACTTTCATCATCGTGGAACCATCGTGCTTCGCGATGAGCTTCAGGTGGTCCCAGGATGCCTTGCACTCGCTCTCCAGTTTCCCGATGTTTGCCGCGAGCTCGTCGAAGTCGATTTTCGATGCTCTTGTCACAGCGCCGATCTGAACAAGATTCATAGACTTTTCTTGGTTTCGATTTTCAAACGACACGTGTATGAATTATTCTGCATGAAATAAATATACGAACGACTCGGTGGGAAAGTGATACAAATACAATTTCTCTTAGGAAATGCGCTATATAGAAGAAAAAGTATTAAAGACAACGCAGGAAGACTTTTATCTTCCTTTAGTAATCGAGAACTTGCGAATAATTATATCTGGATTCACTTGCACGATAATGTGACTAACGATATTAGAAAATCGACAAAATATGATTTCTATGTAAACGACTTTTCTTTTATAATTTTATAATTGCGCAGCAAATAGGATAATTAGATAGCTTCGAATTTATGAAATTTGCTTCTATAATTAATTTTGTTTTATCGTTAAACTCGCCAGTGCTACATAAAGGTAAAGCGCTACATTCATTGATGCTCGTAATTTGCAACTTGTAATTTATGGAACTTCGTTAGTTTTACTTCCACTGCGCAAGAGAGCCTGTAAAAATGTCTTTAGTGTATCGAACCAGCCTGGCTAAACTT
Organism: Bombus pascuorum; assembly: GCF_905332965.1. Lineage (NCBI taxonomy): Eukaryota > Metazoa > Arthropoda > Insecta > Hymenoptera > Apidae > Bombus > Bombus pascuorum. The sequence goes on along the minus strand of NC_083488.1, from coordinate 32,002,810 downwards.
TTCACCCATGTTACGTTCGTTTTAACCGAATAAAAAAAATACCGAAGCTACGCTTCCGAATACCAGTATACTGAAATTGCTTAAAATAACTTTGCTTCGGTAACAACAACAAACATCAATTATAAATTATTTGCGACCGCAATTACACCGGAAATCCGAAATTCCTGAGGAACGCTACAATTTCGCGAAACACCATTCGTAATAGTTTCCGGAGTCGAAGAAGAAGTTCGTCTGGGACACGAAGTTCCCGTTCGCGATTTCGCAAATGTAGCGCTGGTTATTCGGTTTCTAGCGAACGTGCATAGCGACGAAGCGACGAGACTAAAGTTTTATCCGGTTCCTTCGACGCGGAAGTAAGCTGCCTCTCACCTCCGAATAGAGATCCGTGGAATCCGGAAACTTCTCCATCACCATGTGGCAAAGGTGATGAAGCAGCGAGTGCTTGTGAACCGTATCCTTTACTTCAGGTACTTTGGCGAGGTATTCCAGCTGAAAGCCCTTCACCTAAAAAAGAACGAAGCGACGTTTCAGCGTTACACAACGTACGGAATATCGTTCTGGCTAACTTCTACGTTCCCGCTGGTACAGGCTTTCCACCCGACGCTTCTGGCCACTTTCGCGCGTAACGTGATTGCTGCGAAAACCCGGAATCGATGTTGACCACGCGCTTCTAACTCGACGAGGACGGCATATCCGATTCTGCCACGCCGATTCCTTCCTTTCAACTTGCCGTTACTTTTTAGTTTATACTTTGTTTTAATTCTCTTTTTTTTTTTGCGTTTTTCATTATTGGAAACGACGAGTGGATACAATTGGATGAGATTCTGGCTTGTTTAGATTCTTTGGCCAGATTCTTTTTAGCCTTTTTCTCGTTAGATTTAATTTGGTGTCAAATTGTGATTGCGATAAAAGGGTTTTAGGTGAAATTCTAGTTTTTTATATTTTTGCGTCGAACTTTTCTTTATTATTTCCTTCGACTAAATTTCACTGCCTTTTTGTAACTATTATTTTTGTATCGTAACAATATTGTAGAACGATTGCGATTACAGAACGAAATGTAATTAATTAATTTTAATAATTAATGGAATTTCGTCCGTTGCTGGAAAATCAAATAATATGTGTAGAATATTTATGTCGAATCCCCGGGGTTGTTATCGAATAACTCGTGGTTATCCAATAATTTACGCTAGACTGATTTATTTAAATCGTAGCAAAATAGAATGGCGGATCGATTTGAGAGATTTCGTGCGAAGGTAAAGTACGAGTGCACGTTACCTGACGACTGGATGCTTGTTAGCACGATAATTAATTTACGATTTTTCGCTTCGAGAATCAAAGTGTAACTAATCAATGCGAACGTTTGTGACTTGTTTATTACAAAATCAAATGAGAATTCCAGCTCTTTGGAATCCGAATTGCTGATTGACTGTGAAATTTTTAAAAGTTCCGATGTTATTCGTCTGTAATATTATTAAGGTAGCATCAAACAAAATTTACGAGCACGTTAATTAAAAATGTATACCCTTTTCAATGGTATGAATAAGATACTCTATGGTGCAGCTATAATATTCCTCCATGAAACGTAGATAGACAAACGCGTGAAAAATTCCGGAAGTTTTGTAGTACGTGCAGAATAAAATATACGTATAATACGATAAAAGTTCATTGATTCCCGTAATTAGGTGTAAGATTTCGTTCATATACACTGCGTTAAAAAGTTTAGCAATAACATGTTCTGCTACATATTATATATACTATTATCTCTCATCAGTTTGAAAAGTCTTTTTGTAACTACTATTTTATTGTAACAAAATTGTAAAACGATTGCGATTACAGAACGAAATGTGATTAATTAATTTTAATAATTAATTGAAGAATTCGAAGAAAACAAGATTATCAGCTATTTTTATTGTTGCGTATTGGTTTCCAAAAATCTGTTTAATCGTGTCGTAATATTATACGTTTTTATATTTATATTTCGTCTATCGATCTTGTATTATTTACAAATAAACCACCGCAAGTTCGTTTACATAAATGACAAGTTAGATAAGTAAAGTTCCACTGTATAATGTTTCAGCTTTGTGAGTGAAAAATTAGCGAATAAATATACTTTCATTATGGACATTAATCCGCGGCATAGCATTTGAAATTACCTACTTTCTATGAATTTGCATGCTAATATTATCGCGATTAAATTCATATTATTTGCGTCACGATGATCCTAAATTCGAACAACGAGTTTCATTTCACTCATAATTTCCCCCGTTAATTCACTGTAAAACGTGAGAGAAGGAGTCGAATTCACGTGAGCGGCAAATATCTGGCCCACGCGACAATTTCGATGATCGAGCGTGTCGTGTAAAAACACGCTCTAGAGCGGCTGATAAGAAATGATTAGTGCACCATTCAAAGAACCACGGTTTTAATATATTCGAACGGAAGCAAACGATAACGAGTGAAAAGAAATCGTCCAAGATCGAAATAGAATTGCAAGGTATTCGTCACGAATATTCGTGCGAATACTCCATTTTTACATTTCATATCGTATGCCTGGCTATCCGGAACATGAAAACGGCCTCTTGTGGCTAGAAGCATCGTTTATCTACTTCAAATAATATTTTTTACCTCGTTTCTCCTTTTTTTTTTTTTTTTTTTTGTAGATATCGCAACGGTATGTTTGTAGCATTCAATTTTGAAATTTATTACTTTTTATATTTGGGTGCATCGAACGTAGATCGATATATTTTCGTAAAATTGTGCGTACGAATTGTTTCATATGATATCTGTGATTATAGTCGCTTGAAGCAAATACTTAAGGATGATTTGCTGAATATTTGTATCAATTACTTGAAATAATAATTATCAAACTGCATAAGAATCTAAATTGTAAATGAAATGGAATAAAAGTGTTACTATTGATAACAAGAAGAAATTCTAAAGAAATTAAATGTCCACATTAAAAGTACATAAACATAACCAAGAATGCTAACTTTCATATTTCAGGTAATAATAAATAAATAATAAAATAGGAAAAACTTATGTAAACTTGTAATATCAGCACGAAGTTACAAAGTGCATCGACCATCGTCCATAAACACTGATGTGAAAGAACAAAATCTAGACAACTGACCAATGATACTCATATCGAGGAACATGGCATCGGTCCAAGGAAAGTGCTTAAACCGATACTCGTCCCTTTTTCCAAATCATCGAACAACGATCACACGAAAATCATCGATGCTGATGGATATCGATTCGGCGCGAACGACTGACTCCGACTGACGGATTAAGCGGATATCATTTGGCTGGCATTCAATACCTACCTCATTTCCGTTGAGGAATATCCCGATCGAAAGGAGCGTGCTCAGAATCCCGCGGAACGTTTTATTCACTCGCAGGGTCTCCATTCCCTGCTTCAGATCCATCAAAGGGTCCGCAATTTCCTGAAGTCACAAAGGTGGTTCGCGATTATTTCTTTCGAGCCGCGAGTTCTCTGGCACGCTGGCTGGTTCGTTGTGCTCGTCTGCGGTTCCATTTTTGTGCATTCGTCAAATCCTAAGCTTCTTGCATATCTTTTGGTCCTTTTTCTCTTTTCACGAATGTGACATACGAGTGTTTGCGTTTTCTTTTTTTGGAACGGTAGTAATAGAAGTAAGGTGCGCGTAATACTTGTTAAATATGTAAAGGTATGTGTTGTATTTGGGATGCAAGGTGAGAAATTACAAAAAATAGTGTAAGTCTGTGTTATGAAAGAAGGAAATTGATCACCCGTAAGAATTCACATGGAGTTGGATGTCATTGTGAGAAAGATTCAAAAGTATCATTGAATTATGATATTAAAAACTCAAAGGATTTATAATATTAATATAGAAATGTGACATCGATTTTGATCCTCTACCGATGGTTACACATATATGTAGCAATAAGTATGATTTGACAATCAGGTGAATTTTGAAACTACAAGATATATTTCTTCTCATAAAATATTTTTCTCGATAATTTGATAATTTTATAATATAACCTTTATTAATAACACGTAATACAGACAAATACTATTGTGGTTATCTGTTTCAGCAGAGATTAAATTTCCAAAAATCGAATCAAATTTAAAAATACCTGCATTAAAAGGTGTCGCGCAAGAGATACAAAAAATTGAACAAATTTTACGAAAGCAACGAACAATTCCTCATACGCTTCATTAGACAACAGTACAAAAAACTTGATAAAAGATGAAGTAGGTATTTGGGCGTTATCAAAGATACATTCAACGAAAGAAAGAACGAAAATAGCGAGAGGAAGAACGAAGAGAAAAGAAAATACGATTAAAATATGAAAAATGAAAATATGAAATAATACGTGGCGAACTAACAGACAAAAAAGATTCTTGCTCTGTCACGGTCAAGGCGTTTCACAGGCTGGTGTCAGTCTGCTACTTTTCAAGGAAGCGGCGCACACGTTCGATGCGGCACACGATCGTGTATCGGAATTCGCCGTGTTCCCAGCGAAGAAATCACGTGATTATGCGAGGAACGTTCCCCGCGACTTCCTTCCCCGCATACCTGGCGTTTTTCCTCGTCGCGGTCTCGCGACTATCTCCGCGGAATTCGAGACGAGATTCGTGAGAAATAACGGGCCAATTCGAACGCCATTACGCGCATTCGTATTCGACGATGCTTAATAGAATCTGCATTCGAAATGTCATGCAGTTTCTCACGGTGAAACGTATTTACGGTACGTCTCACGACTAGATTCGACAAGCCGAAGACCAATAATCAACCGATCTGTATTTCGAGTAGCCTGTCTCCTTGGTAATCATTGCTTATGCATCTCTTATTATTCCTGTCATTACAGTCGAGTGTTTTCAATACGCTAACGAGCTCGTTGGATCTTTTATAGACGTTAGTAGGTTCCGTCGTTCTAAGTGCATGATCGTTTTAAAATAGATCAACTCGTTAAATGAATTATCATATAAGATTGAAGATCTTTTTCGCGAGCTTTTAAAGAAGACGAAATGATATCGGAGGTGTTTGAGAAATTAAGGTACTGCTTATGGTTTATCTTGTATATGAATTCTATATGAATTGTGTATTAAATTCCGTCTCAATTTTCGACAGCCTATTTTTTCTTCAAAATTGATGTTCGTTGTCCTATATGAATGAATACCATTCAATCATCTTCAAAGATTTCAACCGGTATGTTAATAAAATTTATACGTTTAAATTTCAATATTTTTCATTTCTAAACATTATCGTATATCTTTAATTTCGTATATTTCTAATAGACTGTCATTTGTTCTAAATATTTGTTTAATATGATATTATTTATAGGAATAATTTAAATGCAAAATGTCCAATTTATGTGAAAATTCCTGGTCATCGAAGGAATTAGGATTCGCAGCTGAACGAGCCAACGAACCACTTGGTCATCGATAAGCAGTCGTTAAACTCGAAAGACTCACCTTCTCCGAATTCTCAAAGTCCAACTTGAACGCCCAAAGTTTCAGCCTGGCAGGCAACTCCGAGATAGAGGCCAAAGTTAGAAGAAACTGCTCGGCCGATCCCAAAGGTAGGTCAGGATTGGCGGCCTGCGCCTCTTGTATCCTGGACCTCTCCTCCTCGGTTGGCAGCATCGTCAAGAGTTTCTGTCGCGAATGGATCCGAGGACAAAGGATAGGAAACGAACGAAGAAGAGAAATGAACAGGAAATTAGAGAAATCAGAAAAACCATCGAAAAAAGAACGTACGTGTGTTTCAACTGAATCACAGGGTCGACCGTGAACCAAGAATTTTGACTTTTACAGTCATAATTTTAAGGGAGATTTTTAACGAAATCGGGATTCTGAAGTACATTTCATTTCGAGGAAAAAATTAAGAAATCAATGGGGAAATGTTAAAATACTTTCGATTTGGACAAAATACCATATAATATTTTCAAATAAATTGCTCTTCGCATAAGTAATAATATTCTTATAGAGAAAATAACTTATATTATTTTGTTCGTGTAACTTATTTGAACGTAACTCAACAAGAACGAAACATTCTTACGAAGAAAATAAATTATTTATAAATAAGACCGTGCAGATAATTTACTAAAAATTACTATATTAAATTTTAATATATCCAAATCTATAAATTAATAAATATCTGTTAATGTTTATTAAAGATTAGATTCGTGAAATGATAGCGAATCGAATGTAATGGTCATGCCTGTTTGAATCGATTCAGATCGAATTATATCGAGTTAATTGTACTAGATACCGTATAGAACGCTTCAGAGGTCGTTTCCAAGCGTATTTTATCTACTATCTTCTCATAATTGCAAACACTCTGAAACCAATCTCTGACAATAATCTCTAATATTTCGATTCATGCTTGATAGAACAGAATACTATTAAGCCTATGGTAAAATTTCTTTTACTTATTTTCATTCAAAATTATGAAATATTAATTCGTGTAACTTGAAAAATCTTGTAATAAAAAGAAATCTACCAATGATCAATTTGGCTTAATGTTACACTAATAGGGATCGGTATCCTGTACGTTCTCCATTGTTTATCATATTATTTGAACGTAATACGCGTTCGAAACGTGAAAGAACGAGATACTAAAACTATTGTAAAAAAACGTAAATGTTCATTAAATAAAATTAATGAGAAGAAACAAAAGAAAAAAGAAAAGAAATAAATCACGCGACCTTACCTCAATACCTTCTCTGTTCATAATTGTTGCATCCATTTTCAAGATCGCGGTTTTAATAGATCTTGGTGGAGGCAACTTGGTCATCCCGATATTGATGGCGTTTGATCGTTTATGGTCCAACACGATGATCTCCTTGTTTTTGTTCATCTCTTGTTGTTTCTATTCGACGACAAAAATGAACAAATTAGCCACTGGTAAAGAATAATGCTGGCGTTGCTACAACTTAAAAGACGTTTGATGGTCATGTCTGAACACTCAAAAATCATAAAATTTAATTAAACACCGTGCACGTAATGGTTTTGGAACGAATAAAGGAGAGACACGATTTCCAGCTGAAATTTTATATATTAACAATCAAGTGCAGGTCAAATATTTGCTCGCTAAGGAAAGGGAAAGAGAAGCGCGCAGGTGGATGAAAATGCGCTGAAAACGTATTTGATGCTGATCAATCGGTAAAATATAAAAATATCGTACACCGTCAGCGGAAAACGGAATTAGTAGAACGAGTTCAAAGCAAACACCACCGGTTACTGTTACGTTACCGCTGTAAATTACGCGGAAGGATAAACAGAGGTGAAATGCAGGGCGAAGAGAAATCAAAAAAGAGCGTTATAATTAGCAGAGACGAGGCGATGCAATAGCTACCGCGCCGAGATTAATCACTTGAAATACCCCTTGAAGGAAGGCCAATTAGCAATTAACAATCTGCACAGAATTAAAGTACCAGCATACACACAATGGATAATTTTATTTCAGTGATTCGATCGGAGTAATGTGTAAATGAATTTACATTACCGCGTTCATTAGTACCAAGCGTAAATTAAAAAGAAAATAAAAAGGAAGAGAAAACGAAGAAAATGGCAGGAAACGCGGAGAAAAATGAAAAAGCGCGTAGAAACGAAGTTTGGAGTTAGCAAAAACCGGCGTTAAGTGAAGTTAAGAAATTAGGACTCACCTCCTGTAAAATTCCAGCATGCCATTTCGTTCATTTTTCGTGCGAGCACCAAGAATATTGCAAATAATACAAGAAAAGATTAGTCGTATTGCATTAAACCACCATCACCACCACCCAACCACTATTCACCGTATTATTATTATGATTATTATTATTATTATTATTATTATTATCATTACGCGCGATCGTTATCACGAGATTTCGTTACTGTTGCGAACGGTATTAATTTACGACGTGTTATTGTTAAAGTTACTTCTCATTAGACTAATGGAGCCTGTAATATTATATTGTACCAAGATTGTAATCATTCGTGTGCATGATCGTCTCGTGAAATCGCTCGTGGCAAGCGCGCGTTTAACATGATGTAACATGAAGATAGAACGCAGCGTGAACGCAGTTATTATTTTTTATGAGCATCTTCTCCCTCTTTTCACAGCAAATCATTGGGATATATGACCTCGGTGCTTACAATTTAACCGTAGAAATTAAAAAATGGAACACTCTTTATCAAAATTTAAAGCGAATATCAATTTTCCAGGTAATCGATCTCTGTTAACTAGAATAATCTTTATAGTGTCTTCTAACTTCGTAGATCTTTATAAGAAATATTGATAGGAATTTCAGTTAGTAATGCATTCTTACCACGAGTTCGTAAGTAACGTAATTTCGTTTCATACTTGTTCCATTGTTGCATTCGTGGTAAAAGAATTTTATCTTTATGAATAACTGCCTGAAATAATTCATATAGACGTTCATAATTCATAAAAGTGCAACTTGTGTTTCTGCAAATTCCAGCCTTCATCAACAACGGAAAACGATTTACCAGAAACTTCAATTATCAAAGAAATAACCGCTTTAGAATAAATGGTTATTTCCAAGGAAATTACCATTACTTAACGCGTTGAACGCCATGAAAAGGTCAAGAGCGATTGGCATTACGCGAACTTGTCAGTAACGTCATGAGGTTTACGGGTAATAACCAATGCCAGACATGTAAAATTCGCTTGGCAGCCAACGTGTTCGCTAACACTTCCTTATCGACGAACACATTTATGTCCATCGAGCTTCATTAAATCGCTTCCATAAAATTAAAACAGAGAAGGAATAGTTAATCCAGTAAATCATATCGCCTAATCTATCCAACGTCTATTTTCTTAAGCTTCCAACGTCCTATAATTTTTCCCGATTCATATCTCCTTTTTCAAAGCTGTCCTTCATTCTGTCTCGCTCGTCTTTACGGAAGTCTCGACGGACCCTTTATCCGGCACTAATTATTGCCGGATTCCGCGAGGTGGATGTAAAGGTTCAAAAGAGTCGGGCTGGTAAAAAGAAAAAGGCTCGGAGAAAGCACGACGAAAGAAAAAGATGGAAGGAACGGAACGGAGGCGTCTGAAGAAGCGGCGGATCACATTATGTCGGCGCGGTGCGTGTCCATTGGCTCGCGACGCGATTCAAAACGTGGAACGCGGCCGGGCAAAGCTGATAAACCCGGAATGTAATTACGTCAGCAATTAGCGACGGCCGTGTCGTTCGCGTGGAATCTTTCGGTGATCGTCGAGAAGAATTTCCACGAGGAAAAATTTGATTAATAATGTAAAATTTACAATATACCGCACGATCGTCTCTTCGTAGCTATTCGTCGAACGATCGATTTTAATAAAGAAGAAAAAGGAACAAAGATCGAGAACTGTCGTCGTATCAGAATACAACTTACAGCAACAAGCTCTGTCTATAAAGTCGGCAAATCGAACGAAAAATACGCGTGAAAACGGCGAATGAAAGGCGAGGTAGGGTGAGAAGGAAGTACAAACGCGCAACGGGATTTTTATTTTCTTAAAGTTTCGCCAAACCTTCTTTTTGTATCTGCCTTTTGCTTGGTAAAACACGAAAGCTACCGTAGGGATCGAGAGATACGAGGATTCCGCGACACCACGACAGACAGCCAGTCTCGGTTCTCTTCTGTTGCTCCGTACGCGATCGAAAATAAAGCCGTTTAGGGTAAAGCGGTTTAAAGGACCGGCGGAGAGTAACTCTACTGCAAACGGTGCCGGATTAAACGCGTAATCCGTGTCAAAGGCATCCGGAGAAGCCGAAACGGGATCCCTGTCGCGTTATCTGTCCACCAGATAGTTAAACGCTGGTAGAGAGTGTAACTATCTTTGGTGGGATCGACATGGCGCTAAACATGCAAAGATGTGCTTACTACGTTATGTTATGATGAATGAAATGAAAATAGAATGCAGTATTATAAACATTGTCCCAGTTTTCTCCGATTAAACTTTGTTGCTATGTTCTACGAGCATAAATAAGAGACAGATATTTATATCCTGAGATGTCACATATGGATATACAAAATATATGAAGAAAGAAACTAAATGATACACTTTTAATGAATTGAACCTGGAGACATACGTAAATAGTTTTGTGTAAAAGGTAGATTGTTATATTCTGTTGTAGCAGTTTCGTTTGTGCTAGATTGGAACGTTTAACAAGTGCAGTGGAATACTTGCTTCCTTCTTATAGCAAGATTTATGACTTTGTTGTCAACGAATAAAGAGAGAAGCTTCAAAGAACTGGTGTTATTAAATGCTAATATAGAATTCATTTCCATAAATGAAATTTTTGTTTACCTTCTTTTAAAAATGACACGTGTATCCGAGTATTTAAAATCTTTATCTTAGAACATGCAAGCATATTATAACAAACAACGAGTTTAAAGCATAATAGGAAGATGAATTTCCTAGATCACACGTCTCTTTTTCTGAAGTAACGGCGAAGGATAGTTGAAATAGTTAAATATATTAATTATATGTATTGTATAATCTATAAAGATACTCGATTCATTAACAAACGACGAGATTTTCTAATTACATTTAACCAAATACATCGTACGTTTCTCCACACAATAACTAACTATTCTTGATCCTTTAAAATTCTCTTTAAAGCACGTGGTCCGTGAACGCGTTCAAACGTCTAAACGCCACGGTTTGAACGGTGCCCTGTGATTTTAACGCCTAAAGGAAGACGAAAAAAGAGAAGCCGAACGGAGTTCACCAAGCCTTTAATTCCTTCCGTTATCGCCGAGACACGTACGAAAGAGGTCGAGAAAAAACGACGAAGAACTGTGTATTTAATGCAATTCGCAGCGCTCTATTCCGACCGAAACGTTCCTCCACTGTATTTAACGGTTGGCTCCGTGGTTAGTAGGTGCTCTTTATTCAAAAATATCTCGAAAGAAACTGTTTGAAAAAAAGGAAGAAAATAAAAGAAGAATTGTCGACTAGAGGTTAACGAGACAATAATTACTGGCGTATGGGGAACGGAGAGAAAGTTTCTCCGGATTGGATAATGGCCGGATGAAAATTTCGGCAAATGTTTGCTAATTAAAACAACGGCGACGAATTAAATGAATTCCCGGGTGAGAATAAAAGATTGTATTTTTAGGCAAGTGCATTTGAAAATCTTGTAAACGAGTGGCGGAGAATTTAGTTGCGAAAGATAGTTCTTGAGTTAGTTGTTTCTTAATACATCACTTTATAATATCGTGTCTGGTTGTAGCTTAAACTTATGGTCATGATTCGACAAAATTTAGTTTCAACCGTGACTCTGACTTTAATCTTTCAAAATAAAAATCTGTAAAATGCAAGTTACGTATAATGTTCCGATATTTTGTATTGATATTGATCCGATATAATATCGTAACAGTGAATAGCTATCAAAATTGGTAATTGCTAAAAAATGACTAAGATAAGAGAAATAAGCTGATTTCATTGAAAAAAATGATGTAGAAAATAAGAGAAACAGTTACGTTTACCAGCTCAATTGTTTCAATTTTACACGCGTTAAAGATATTTTGGAAAACAACGCACAGATCAACGAATTTCCAAGAGAAAATCATGAAAATCGAGAATCAAGTAGCCCAAAAACTCCTTGACTTCGTTACTTCAAAGGATTCATCCCCTTTAACGGTGGCAGAAGCAGCCGGTTAACCAACCACGTAGCTTTGTGTATTTTGGATTGTGCATAGGTTGCCTGTGGAATTTCTGCGCGATGAAAAGCTTCTCGCGGTAGAGACAAGCGAACCGGATGCTGAACGTTCACCGTTCACCACGTGTGCCTCAAGAATCAGGCGTCGGGGAATGATTAACATCGTCGACGTCGGGCAACGTTCGCTTCCTCTCGTCGGGACAACGGCAGGAACGAAACGAAAAAGCAAGAAGATTCATGGGACGTCGGAAAGGTGTCGCTTTTTCCATCGAATACCCGCGCGGTAATTAAATTTCCTGTCTGATGGCGTGGCGCGGTGGAATTTTGTGGAACCGCGAACTAGAAGGACGATGCCGCAGCTTTTCGTCGACAGAAATAACGAAAATAAACCGTATAGAAGGTATTGTTGAAAATGGCGAAGTTATGAAGCTCGATGGAAATTCAATTACTTTTTGTTGGCAGAAGGGGGATTCGGCACATCAGTTTCGATAGTGCTCAGTTGGAAGGTTGAAAAGGCTCTCTTTTTTCCCAGTCGCTTTGTATTGGTGGAAACCGCTTGCTGTGAACTAGTATTGTCTTTTTTTTTTGCATATAGTATGTTTGGCCTGACAGATTTCAAAGCGAACGAGAGGCTCAATTGATTTAAGAGTAACGCGTGTTTCGCTAAAACCCTTGTAATGTTATTATAGTTACACTGTGTTAATCCTTTGTTTTGTTTAGTATTCACCAACAAAATTGTTCTATACATACAACAAACAAGAATATACACAGGTAAGATACACTGACCATTTCCATGTTAAATCATAGACAAATTGTTGCCACGAAAAGATCTTACATCTAGCGCTAAATTTATTTTCTAATTCGTGACAGTTCGGTCGTGCCCTTACTTACACTTCCATATTTATTTTCCTCTTTTATTTCGAAAATAGCATCTTCGTTATACGTACTTCTAGAACTGCAGAACCCACGAGACGTCCGCAAGCCGTTCTAATATTCGAAGCACAGTATTGAAAGTATTTGAACACTTCTGGAAACTTTTCATGAACATGTTACGCGAGTTATACAAAACACGTTCAGTTACTAAGGTTGCAAGAAGTTTTGTATAAACCACGCATTATATCCCTAAAAGTTCTTTATGACAAGTGTCCAAATACTGTCGTGAATCACTCTACATACATATGAAAGACCGACGCGAGGAAGAAATATAAGATCTCCCCAGAGGGAAACTGCCGTATAGATAGCCGTACCCGCAGGAAACAAGCTCTCCCAGAAAAGAGCAACGACGAAGCTCAAAGAACGAGAGCTGCTCACCTTCGTGATGAGATCCTTAGCGCGGCTCTCGAACAGGTGTTCGAGCTTCTGCGTGTCAACAGGTACTGGCGACAGCTCGTCCCATATCATTTTGTTTTTGTCGAGCCTCGACAGTATAATGGGGTCATCCCTGACCTCCTTCCAGAACAGCTTCACCGTCTTTTTACTCTTCTTAGTGAAGGTCGGCAGTGGACTCTTTGGAGCGTTGTTGGAGTCGACCGTGGTCGGTGACCTCGGCGACTTGAGATTCACGCCGAACAACGGTGGAGGCGCTTGCGGTACGGGTGGCGGAAGCCTCGCCCCTAGAGGTGGTGGCGGTGGTGCCCGTACGCCACCAGGAGTCGGAACCATGGGCGGTGGTGGCGGTGGTACGCCGTTGGTCACGTTCACAGGTCCAAGAACGTCAACTTCGTCGTCGGAATTCAGATCGGTAAAGTCGAGGTCGCAGAGTTCGAGTGGCCGCTTCAGTTTCTTAACCAACTCCTCCCAATGCAGCTCGTTCTCGGATTTCTTTGCTTCTTGCAGTTTCGGCAGGCTGTCGCCGGTAGGAGACTTCAGCACGTCCGCTTTTGACTTGGACTTTGCCAGACCCTCCTTCGCCTTCGAGATCAGACCGCTCATGTCCCCTATCCTGAGGGTGAAGAAGAAGAACATTGCGATGACGAAGGGTTTGAATTCTGGGGATACGTTAGGTGGTGAGGCTTGAAACGTCGAGAAGATCGAGTTCCACTTGTTCTCTTTTTTTATCGAATGCGGACGTTACGTTTTAAGACGTCTGTAGGTTTCGCTATTTAAAGATGTGTTTTTCTTTTAGAAGAGACCACGATAATGAAATAACGTCAATGGTAGTTCACTGAAGTTTGAAAGAAAAGTTGGGTTAAGCATAATCTTTCAAACAGAATATATAATCCCGTCTATTATCGTATATACCGAGAGATTTCGCTAATGCCAGAAAGATTATAACAACCTAGCGATCTTTCTAAAAGTTATCTTGGGGCGTATTGTTCTACTAGACTCGCAAGGATTAATTTATTAAATTGACCCTTCTGTTTGTATATTAATTTTTAATCAGACTCGAAATTTTGATTCAAGATCTTTTTGAAACAAGCGTCCGCGAGATGAAATGGCAAATTGAATAAACCGTTTGAAAAATTTTAATTTTAATTTATGTACATAGACCTAATTTCGATATGGATCTATAGTATTCAGGAAAATGTTAACAAAACGATATTTATCTTGCTGATAGGAGAAAGAAGAAATCATGCACTCTGATCCATCTTAAAGCGAAACGTACGAACAGTGTTTCCTTAACGAGTCTTAATCTTTTCTACGTATCGTACAGTGAAATTACCTGGAAACCTTCTCCTCGACCGGGCTGCTCGGTATAAGATTTTGAGCGGCCAGCTTTTGTGTGAGATCCTTGACGGTTCCTTCCCTCTTCAGTTGTAGAACCACTCGACGATCCTCATCCTCGTCGGTGTGATTACCCTCGTCGCACTCGACACCCTCGTCCGGGCTCTTGCCGTACCATGGTTTCTTCTCCTCGGAGTCAAGCTTGTTCGCAGCATTCATCAGAGGCGTCAAGTCTTTCCTGCTGTTTGTCCTGGATAACTTATTCGACGGCGAGTCCGCATTTCTTTCGTACGACGTGCCGTTAGTGTAACGCAGGCCGTTCGTCGCATAGGGACCTTCAGCAACCAAAAAGCCGTTTAATTATTTCCAATTAATTAAGTTATTACTCTCTACGTTGCTGTTGATCGTATTACTGTTTTAGTAGATAATTTGCTTGGAATTACAGACAACAGTTTGACTATACGCGTACTATATTAACTTGTTTACAGGTATATTTCTTTACGATTCTAACGTGTTCTAATTTCGTTGTTTTGTTCTGAGATCAGAGATCATAAGTTTTGAAAGCTTCTATGGTCGAATCTTCGAAGAATTGGAGAATCGATGTTCACCGAGTTACGCGGAGAGAATCGAAAGCTTAAGTTTGACGAGGATCGCTTAAAAATGCAAACAGAAACTGATCCTCCAACTACCACCCGAGAAACTAGTCGAGAGAAACTTCAAACAGCCCATGAGAACTATACACAAACATCTTTAAAAGCCTGGTAAAGTTACACAACTGAAAACATGGGTTTCTCACGAGTTAAAACGATACCAAGACTCGTTTATAACTCGTTAACGCTTGCTACTATTTTCTGTTGAACGGAAAATGAACAATTTCCCAAACTATCGGTTAAATTCTACGTGATTTATTTCTTCAAATTAGGTTTTTGATGCAGAATCTCGATCATAGTATGTAATGAAATTGTAATTGAAGCAAAATTAATAACTAGGTAAATAAATTAATAACTAATCAAAATATATCTTCCATTTCTTCAAATATAATCTTTGACACAAAATCCCAATTATAATATGTATTTAATGAAATTTTAATTGAAATAAAATTAATAATATTTCACAAATTTTGGATAGACATAAAATTAGGAACAAAACTGAATCTAGATACTTTTATTGTTTTATAAGTGTGTAGAATTAATCCTTATAACGCTAGTCAGTATATAGCGTTTAGAACAGAATTATAGCAGCGTATCTCATAAATTGCGTGTATCGATTACTTCCTGCCGATACACTGGGCTTTATAACCTTGACCTAACCTCATAACATCTTTCTTAACTTTCTTACATTTGTTCAGAGATCTCTCAAATTCCCACTTTTCTAACATTCTCTATTCTTTTACGACGAAAGACATGGAACCTATCTTTACGATTCTAATAAGTTTCCAATAAAATCTGTCAGCTTAAAAATCTATTTCAGACTCTCGTAAAAATTACCAAAATGTGTTTCAGTTTGGTAAATATTTACGAGTTATGTAAAAGTTCGATGGTCTAAAATATAAAATCTACGATATCTATTCACATAAAATCTCAATCAGATTATTTTCTCTTCCATATGTTTATGCTAAATTCTGTATCTACCTAGCTATTATATAATCAACGAGTCATTCATTAAATCAATTTCCTCCGAGAAGCAAAAATTCTCCCGTAAACATTAATAAAAGTATAGAGACATCAACTTTTGTACGAATATTATTCGTTTTATTACACAACAAATTCGTATGCCGTGAAAATCCGATAAAGCGAACACGTTAAACGAAATTCTCATTACTTCTCCATTAATGGTAATAGCGAAACGATAATAATCTATTACTGACTTTCCTGATCGTCCGAGGGTACCACGGATGCTCGCATAGTCGCCGTGGCCTCTTGCTGCTCCCTGATAAAGCTCCTCTGCCTCTCAGCTCGTTCCCTTCGACGTCTTAACGCCGGTGTCACGCCAACGTCCACTGAAAGCCACAATAAATCACTTCTTTCCTGGCCCGTTCGCCGCCAATACACACACGCGGCCGATCATTTTCCGCGTCGAACTATAATTTACTATTTACCAGGCGCGTGGTTACGCGACACCGAACCGCTTATCGCGCGATCGTTTTCGTTCGCGTCGAATCACACTACCGCCGAACTTTCATTTTGATTTATCGGCCGCGATACGAATCGAAACGTCCCTCGACGACAGTCACGATAAATTCTGCTCGTCACACGTGTCATTTCTTCGCGGTTCGAGCTCGCGCCAAAAATACGCGGTGTATCAATTATTTCGTCGACCCTATAGTTGATGCGACGCTCGACACCGTATCCTCGATTATTCCATGCACGTTACTGCCGACGAATCGGATGGAAAATTTCACGCAGAATTTTGTGAACGTTCGAATAACGCTGTTTCACTTTGCCGTTCTGTGGAATTTTATTCGATTGCCGTGTAAGTTCTGTATAACGAAGAACAATCCTCGTTAGTGTTTTATATAAACGGTGATATACGAGCGGCTTAGGGAGAAAGTGGTACGAGTGACAATTTTTAGTTTGAAAATTGTGGATGAAGTTGAGGCATAATAAAGATAAACGCGGATGGAAATATTGCCTACTCATATACATTCTTGACAGTCTTGATGCAAATCATTCTTTACGAAGATAAATCACAACGTTTCAACTGTGAATTCCAAGCTTCGATGCAATCTTACAAATGGCGAATGGCAGAATTTTTTCGATCGACCAGATTATTTCAACGCTATTAATCATTGTCCGATGTCCTCCTCCAGTATCGTCTTCAAGATTGCTATCTTCTCTACAGAACTTTACAAATCAATAATATCAGGTTCAAACACTCGTAACACCTACACCAATTGTGAATGCCGAATAAAAATGCTTTACTGTACCGATTTCACTTCGTATAATGTTACTACAGTTCCTGCTTCGATCATTTGTGCCTTTTCATGCAAATATCTTCTCAGTAATAAAATAATAAACATAACAAAGACGATGTTTGTATGTGTACGTTTTTAACTCGTTTGTATAAAAAGATTGAACAAATACAACTTACGCAGCGATCTAATACCTTCTTTAACACCCTCGTTATTTTTCCTTCCTCAGAAGCTATATACAAATGTAAATATCTTCTTCATAGGAAATGTTTTTGCACTTACAAGAAAGTCCAAGAACTCTGGATCATCGATTAAGTTGAAATTTTGTAATTCAATACAATTAACAAAATCTAATTTATGCATCGGTAGCAGCGAGAGTGCTAAACCTTCTTCTACTAACGGCAACGAATGCAAGTGATAAAACGTTATAGAAACGTGATAAGGTAAAGTAAAATTATAAAAATGTAATAAATACGTTGTATCGATATACGACGCGTTAGAAGACAACTTCCTCGGAATAGCGATAAACGTGCACACAAAACGATGAAAACGGTGAAAACATAACCGTTTGAATCAGCCGATTACTCATGGCCGCGACATCGACATTCCGTTTCCGGTGAAGCGAGTTCACGCGGCGTACTTGACCCGATCGGCGTGGATCCGTACTAGTCGTTTTCCGCGACGATGCGACGATCTAAACGTGCTCAATCACGGCCCCCTTCGAGCGAAACTACGCTTTTCGCTCGGTCTCTAGCGTGCAGTTCGCATTCGCCGCGTGCTGCATCCGCAACGAAACGCACGGGGGAACTGAAAACCGCAAGGTCTCTCTCCCGAGAGAGGGACGATCCGTTAACGCGGAAATCGCCGCTCGTGGGCGTCGAAGTTCGTATTCATCGCGCGGTCGAATCGTTAACGAGCGGATTTGCGACGTACATCGACTACCCGTATGCGTATACACGCCAAACGAAAGTGAAAATGTGTTTCATTCGGGATAACAGAGAGAAAGAGAGAGGAGAGAGAGAGAGAGAGAGAGAAGGAGAGATCATACTGGAACGATGCTGACCAATTGAGAGACTCGTAACGAAAATGACCCTTGTCAAATTTTTTGATTTTTTAGGTAATAACGCGTTAGAGTTGTCAGGAGAGAGACTCCCAACATGGTAGAGTCGGTATTATGAAGAATAGTCTGTGCTCTGACTTATAGCCAAATGAAGATTAAATGGTTCTACAAAAATAATCTTTAGCAAGGGTGCAGAAGTGCACAATTTAATGATGTGAATCTTAGTTGCTGGGCTTTTTGGAAATAATTACAAAAGCGGCTGTTGATTTGGTTTTAGACGTTCTAGAAAAAAGATTTAAAGAGATAAATAAAACAATAATCGGCAAGACTAAAACAAATGTTCTTAGTTAAATTGAATGTTTTAAGAATGTATCTTATTCACTCGTAGTGAATCTTATTGACACTTAATTGGAAGAAAATGCTAAGAGCATTGTGTGATCTTTGCGCGAATTTTCTACTGTAAATATGGACAACTTGAAAACGTAATTGATTGCTTTTAGACAAATGGAACGAAAGAAATGATTACGTTGGTGTAATTAAAGAAACTTCCAATCTCTTCGATTCGTTACTGCAGCTGTCATAAGCCCGTACAAGTATCGACATCGCTGTATCGCATTGGATAGCATTTAAAAGTGCTAGGTTCTTTGGATCATTTTCCTACAACTGTATTTTTCTATTCTTCAAATATTTTTTAACAGAAAGATTCCAAAATACGATAACAACGTAGGAATTAACTAGGATAAAGACTGTACGTACAGACTGCGAGTGCGGTTAAGTAATCAAATATAGTATCCGTATGCTACTGAATGGAATATAAAGTAAAAAATATGTAACATATATGATACACGTAGAAACAACAAAATATGATAATAGGATATACATACGTAAAGACAAAGGACGCGTGAAATGTCAGTGCTATAGAATATTATCATGAAAACAGAGATAAAGACGAAGTGAGATATCTCATCGATGGTCAGCACCGATCTAGGAAAGTCAACGTAAAGTAATACGAAAAAAGATGTCTCACCTTTGTTCTCCTTGTAGCTGCCATTCAATTGAACTTCGCCAAGATGACCCTGCGAACTCTGAGAACTGCTCGACTCGTCGTCGTCGTCGGGCAAACTTGAGTTTAGCGTGTTGTTCAGTGAGCTTATACCCAACGAGTGGTTGAGCCGCGGACTTAGGCGCGCGTTCAAGGACATCGACAATGGAGACGTGCCCGTCGAGTGTCGCCGGGATTTTCGCCGTTCGTGAGAATCCACCAGGGACTTCCGGTTTCGTAGCGTTTTCCTGCGAGAGAAAAGTGTTTCAAAGTGAATTATTATGTTCACGATTTTCATGTTTCGACGTTGTGTCGTAAATTTAAAATATTATGCGATGGATCTTGAGCGAGTTTCTATTTTGACGTTCATATTGCTTAGTCATTGATTCGTACTACTTGATTGGCGACACGAGTCGCGATATTTGCGTAATCCACTTGAAATATATTGATCGTCGTAACTCGCCAATTTACATGGTGTTATGCCAAACGAAAAATAAACATTTACCAGTCACTGTTCGAATTTAAGTGGCATATATACTGAGATATAATCTAACCAGGAAAACTGCATAATTTGTTAATCTTTTTCCAACTTTGTGATTTTGTCGTCGAAACAGCTTCTTTGGTCATGACATTATTTAAACAGAGTAATATATTTGGATTTCGAAGCTTTGAAGTAACATCATTTTATAGAAAAATAATTTTTTTAAAACACTAAAATTGAGACATTGCGTATAAAATATCTTGTGTATGAAATACCATTTTCCGGGTATAAAATAATGATATTAAATACCATTCAGAATCGACGAAGGGTATTCTTGAAAATTGAATTTATTTATTGTATTTATATACGATGACTTTTCATTTATACCTTAATGGACAAAACGTTAAATACAATATATTTGCAACTCGTTTTCCGCTACGAGTGAAAATTGAAAATATTATTCAGACTGCACAGTCTATAGAGTCAAATGGAGCAATTTTTACTCACTGGAGAATTCAAAGCAATATACCTATCTGCGTTTGAACATTCAATCAACTATGGACATGCGATATATCTAGTGATTGTATTCTAGTTTAGGGGCTACTTTGGAACAACCGACTTCTTCACACGAACGCGACCTACAATGATGGATACCTTGCTCTCAATTTGCTTCATCCACCTCGCGATGACCAATCGATCATTTAGAAGAGTCATTTATTATCACGTATAGGAACAAGGGATTTCGGTATAACAACGTGATCGTTCATACGTTAAGAGGGACGATAGATGACACGCATTGACTTGAGAATATTACAATTTTAAAATAAATGGCTCAAATCTATCCCATTCTTTGATAGGTAGATGTACGGTTATTGAATTAATAAATGAGAACTAGAAGAGCGAGCTAATGCGAGAATTATGAGAGTCATAAAGGTCAACTTGTTCGCGTGCTCGGATAAAACGGAACTTGAAATTTATTGCGGTAAAACGATGATTAGGCACTAATCCAAACACATGCCCGCGAAAGCGATTTTGTCTGAATAATCCGAGAGTTCTACCACTATATATATTGCGAGTTCAACTGTTTTTACTCGATATTCCGTTATATTTTGCAAACATGATCATTTTATCTTCAAAAACAATGTTCTATATATTACATGAACAGTTCACTTAAGATTTTCATACTCTTTCAAGTCTTTCAAAGATTCTATCTGCACATAATTCTCTGGAATTTCCAACTTAGACCACGTGAAATTTCTCTGCCTGTATTGTCCAGAACACGTTACACACCAAGATCAAGAAAATTGCTAAAGGGAGAAGGGCAAACGAAGCGATCGAGGCTTCAAATCGATACCTGATGTTATCGTCCAGCTGACGAATAGGCGAGCCCCTATCGTTCCCGTCCTCGTGATGCAGCACGGCCTCGTAGATCTGGAATTGTCTGAGTAGATCAAGATCGGTGCCTTGCTTCGACATGTACCTCTGGATGATGCCCTCGATCCCTTGCTCCTCCAAACAGTCCACCTGATCGTAATAAGTGTCCTGGTCCGGTATACCGTTCAAACACTTGTTGACCAACGTCGTCGCGTAGATCAGTAATTCCGTGTCGGCGGCGTCGTAATCCTTCAACAGCTTCATCACGTTCGTCCAGGGTATCATACCCCTGGATGTATCGACCGATCTAACGGCCCTGACCAGCAGCAGACTGTTCGTCTCCACATATTCGACGAATACCAGCAACAGCTTCAGTGCAGTCTTCACCACTAATCGGAAGCGGCTGGCTATTAACGTGTATAACCACTGAACCGTCTGACCGTGTTCCATCACTCCATTCATGCCGTCCACATAGAGCATCACCTGACCGAGAGCTGTATGATTAAAAGTATAAAACTGTTAATTAGCTTATATTTGTATAAGAATTTGAAAGAGAAGAACGTTTGTTTGAGGATTATGGAGAAGTGTCAAATGGAGAAGAATTAAAGATAAAGTTGAATTAGTTTCCGCGTTTGTAAATTCTGTTTAGAGGTACCGAGATATACAAGTAGTTAAATACCAAACGATTCGTTTTTAATATCAGAGTTCTTGTCTTTTATCATTGAACAACTAACTTATATAGACAAATATTCAACATCAAATTCTTATAATAAATAAATTTCCATTAAATTATCTGTTTATTAAATTCACTCCCAAGTTTCCTTCTCATTTGTGCCAATAAAATGCTGAAAATTTGTTCCCTCGTATTATTCCATTAATACGCCTACTTTTACAGATATACAAACAAACAGAAACGAAACATTTACAGAAACAACGGAGAACTACAGCCTTCCCAAAACGACCCGACATACCTATATGAAAACCCATAGCACGATACGGAAAACAATTTTAGTCCCTGCAGCCAAATCCATATTCAACGTAAAACAATTCCATAAACGAACAAACTTTCGGTACATTTTCCATCTGCGGTTTTCGTCCGAAAAATTGGAAAGTTCATGAATGAAACAAAGGTTCGCCTGAGCGACCCTAACGCCCGCGTAATATCTGGCACCCTGCGCGCGAGTTAAATATACACGCGCGCGTAGTCGTTCGCGGTTCATCAATTTCGCATGAATCATAATCTTCAGGACGACGGAGAGGTCTTTTGTTTCCTAGAACAACGGAACTTTCTCACGCTCTCATCCCTTCACCCTTTCCATTTTCCCCTTTTACGTTAATCCTTTTTTCTCTCCTTTTTGTTTGGTTTTCGACGGGAGCGCAGGGAAAGCATCGCCACATCTCTGACAGCCGATGCAAATATCCAATGAGAAGCTTTTGTCGCATTCTCCGCCGCCACTCTCGCGGCCACCAGGATGAAATCCATCAATCTCGGAACCGTTCGGATCGACTTTTGTCATTTTTCTCTTTTCCACTTGCCAGGCGACGCCTCGTGTTGTCCGCGAAATTGATTTTTCGCCTGACTTGCGCTACCGGATTTCGCGGCCCACGTTTACCACCGGTTTAACGCGTGCCTCCAAGCGACTTGAAATTAGTTCATGTCGTTGCCAAGTTTGCAGTGTATATTTGCAAAGTTGGGCGAATTACTTAGACGATGGTGGGAGAGAAATATTTTTTAAACTTTTACTTTAATTCGAAGGATATTGATGTATAATAATCTGATGAGACTATAGTTACGACGTAAATAAATTGGGTAATTAAAAAGAAATTTTAAGTTTCAGAATCTTGAAAATTAAAATATCTTTCGGTATATTTTACTATCTTCCAATGTTTGAAAAGAAAACGTTGCTGTTTTATCAAACGTTTCTCGTGAATATTATCATGCAAGTATACTTGTTACTTTCTTTATAAAACTCGATTTCAAAATCCACGAATTTACTTATAAAGATTCTACGTCATTAAGTTGCCAAGTCTCGTATGAACTCTGGAATTATTGTGTACTTCTTTCGATAAAGCGGGCGTTAATTGCTCATAAGTCACAACTAATTGCAAAATCTAAACAGAGATAAAATCATATGAAAGGGGAAGTGGAAAATTTCAAAGAATCGTGATGTGATTCTTCTTTTTTCTTAAACGAAATTAGATTTTAATTACTAAAATCTGCTTCGTTATTGATCGCGACTTCTATTCCGCTCAAAAATTACCCGCCACCTATTATAGAAGGATAAAATCATATGAAAGAGGAAGTGGAAAATTTCAAAGAATCGTGATGTGATTCTTCTCTTTTCTTAAACGAAATTAGGATTAGAATTACTAAAATCTGCTTCGTTATTGATCGCGGCTTCCATTCCGCTCAAAAATTACCCGCCACCTGTTATAGAAGGTAGTCGCGCCGGAAATCCGGTAAATTACACAATAATAACTAGCCGCGAACAAATTATCAACTCGTGCAACGAACGTTACGTGGTCATGTCAAAAGTTGTAATTTACTTGCTGTATAACTAGTACGAGTTCTAATTGAGCTCGGTGCATTGCTGTGCGACAATTAATTATTGGGTCATGGTGGTATAACTAGTTCTCTGTCGAAGTGTACAAGTGATAGAAGCGCAGCTAATCGTGGCCTTATCGACGACAAAGCGATATTTACTCGATGGGCAAGTATTTGCTATTTCTTCGATAATTTTGCTTCTATCGCATATTTCCTGTTGGTATATTACAGATACCGAGAATAATCTTATTTGATCAAACGAAATTTTACTCTCGAATTCCTTCGATAAGAATTTTTATTCTTATTGAAAGAGGTATGAAATATCTGACTTGACGAATTGTTTATAATGTAACAGAGATATTGATATCTGTTTCCCAGATTTTTTCAAATCTATCGAACGATGAGATTGAGAAAAAAAGTTAACACACAAATAACATGATTTGCCTGAATACTGTGGAAACATTTATTGACTGGAGATTAATGTTAATTTTTTCGAATTTTGTTTTAAACGTCGAATATCTATAAAATTTTATAACTGTGAACAAAGTTGGTGCGGAATTTACTTTCACTGTTTTAAATGTATCAGTTCTGACAAAGTGAGTGATATAAATATTCGATAATAATTATAAAAATGTCAAAATCGTAAACGCAGGATACGATGCGACATGAAAAAGGAGCCTTTCCTTTGTTTACGTGCTTCGCCGCTCCGTTTGAAAAATGGAAACGAAAGATAGGTGCAAAACGAGATAGGAGCGCACTGTACTTTATGAAAATAGAGTCCCGACGTCGGGTCGCGTCGTTATTCTGTTAGTTGCAAGTATCGATACCCGTTCGAAACGCAATGTTTTCATAAAATACTGAACTCGATTTTCCTCACTGATATTTATGTATCTACGTATCGTATTAGATATCGACATTTCATGTACGTAGCAAAAATATTGCGAGTGAAGGAAATGAATATCCCCTATCACACGATGTAACGGTTACTTTAAATTTCATTGATAATCCTGAACATGACGTGTGTAAATAAAATGAAAACCGAAAACGATAGTCGACTCCACTTTTCTGACATTATAGGAATATTTGAAAAAATACTACGATCAAAAATGGTAGGATACAACTTATTTATAATACGATACAATAGAACCACAATTATCAGAACGTTGATTGATAGAACAATTAATTATGAGAACATCGATTATTAACAGAAAATTTGACGATAGTCATTTGTTCCATTTGGACTTGTCTTGGCCATAGAATTAACGAAATTATTATCACTGCCAGATTCAGCATTATTACTAGATTCACCTAACAGCAGATCTCGCATAAATCTTCAAATCACCAAGGTCCTAAAAATCAGATGACACTAAAGTCTCTTTGATTCTGAAATTGCCAAGATTGTAAAATGCACGGTGCGCATAATGACAAAGTTCTGTCGGCCCTGAGATCACTGAAATCCCAAGATCTCATTGGACTTTATGATTTTTTAACTCTGTTATTATCAAAGTCTCACGGTCCATCTGGAGCGGGATTTTTTAATTTTACCGATGCAAAATATTCAGAATATTTTCCAAATAAAGTCTCGCATTGGCATATTTATATAACATCCCTTACCGACTTTATCTTTATTAATAAAAAATAGTGCGCACACACACGATGATATGCGCTTTTAGTGCAGCTCCTTTTCATTTTAACCATCCTTTAGCTGCTGATTCTGCATAAAACTGACTGTTGAATTTTCTCAGTTCGCTACAGCAATGTAAATGAACCTAGAAAGTAATTACATGAGAAGTTTGCAAGATAAACTACTCTTGATTATTTTCCAGTATATTTTTCCAGTTTCTATGCAACGCTTCCCTTCGACAGAATATGAGAAATATTATTGCAGCTTTATGACTGAATTGGATTGTATTGAAAAGAACTTGGTATACCAATAAAGCTACCGAATGAAATATTAAATTACAACAATGAAAAATTCGTATAAATCCGGAGATTTTAATTTCTTCCCGGACTGCACAGTAGAATGTTTCACGTTGTAATTCAACTAAGTGAAGAGCCACGGAGAGGCAAGAACTCGCAGCAATATCGTAAATATTTCGCTGGTTAACTTTTCCAATATATAACGATATTACTGCTAATATTGTTTTCGATCTCAAACAAAAACATATAGCTTAATTATTGAACATTCCACAGGGAATAAAATTTATGTTTAATGAGATTTTTATCGTAGGAATTTCACCACCAAAGCAAGAAAAGAAAACAGTGATTTATTTGTTGTATTAAATACGAATGTAATTGCTAACCAAACAAAAGTTATTGTTCAGAGAATTAATAAAAGAGTGACAAGAGAAATAAAACTATACGTAAAACATATATACCCTAGTCCAAATCACAAACACGATTAGTGTCTTTTTCAATTACATTTTGTTATTTCAGTGAACACTTAAAGGATTAACATATATATATATATATACCTTCATATGGTGGACTGAAAATTATAGTACCATAAATTAAGATTATAAGAATTTGAATTTAGTCAGGTATTTAAATTCTTACAAGCCCCTTTAATTTTATTATTAATTAAGTCATAACTTTGTTATATGTACACAATAATTTGAAACGTCTTATAATAATAAACTCTAATTATTATTTTCTGAAGAATAGTAGTAGACAGAATTGCATCAATATAATCCTCAGCTAACCATATTATATTAAAAAGTATTAAAACAAAGACATAAAAACTTATTTGAAACAATTATTTCGGAATATCTTCAAATTGCTATATGTAAATTTTATAAGAAATCCATTATCATCCACAGCTGCAAATGTAATCTTTGATGGATTCGTGAACGTATGGAAACTAATGCGCATTTACCACTACATAGGACACTTCGTGTTGGGCAACTGACCGCGTTTTCCAATGTAAATGGGTTAAATCAGCGAAAATGCGTTAGTGAACTGTCGGATAATGGAACTATTGTGTCGATCGAATGAAACTTTTCTTCCGTAGAAAGATCAGCCAGCCGGTAATTTCCCTTTAATCTATTCTGACCGATTGCTCGAACTCGGCATTCATACCACTTGGTCCATCGTACTTTTTCAACTAATTATCCGTCAATTGTAATGATCTCTAATGAACGAGTTCTTGACTGATGAATTTTCAGGTTTCTTCGGAAAATCGATCGTGTCCCTCGTAAAACGTTATATATATTCTATGTTATAAAATTATATGTGATTTCAAACGTTTTATGTCCTGAAAGTGAGTATAACAATCAAAGTGACGCAGAAAATGATCTTCTAATTGCTTTGAGCAGTGTATTTTGTTTATGTCTTTTTAAAAAGTAGTCAATACTAGTTGTTAAGAAAGTAGTCCTCTTTCTTAATTGTTAAAAATGTAAAGTACACGACATGCAAATTAAATTTCGTTGAGTTAATAACGTTAAAACATTGCTTAAACTCCGTACGTATTTGAAAGAATTGCTTGTTGAATATTCACCGCGAACCAATTTCCTAAATTTAAAAAGTCTCAAGAGAGAAACAAGTTTTCCATTTTCCTTAAATTATGATGTTCTTTCAACGGTATAGCATTATCGATAATATAATAAAATTTTGATATTTTTTCGATAAAATCGTATAGAATGTAATTTGCAGAGAAAATTAACAATCGATATCGTCGATTCGTATAGTGTGTATAATATTATAATATTACTTTTATATGTACTGAAACGAATACTATCAAATGTTCCAGCATGAACATCAAATTTTACCCTGGTAATACTATATACTTTTCTATACGGTACGCAATAAAAATTCAATTTTCATTTCGTAGGTTTCACATTTCTTTTGTTTTTTTCGCGGCCAGCTACGGTATTAAATTTAGATTTGTTCACTGCTGTAACGGAGTACGCGATGGCATGAAAAGCAGCTCGTGAAATTCGTTCGGACGAAAGTTTCGGTAGGGCGACTGTTAAATTAAACATCAGGAAGTTCGGAGTACCGGTTGGCTGCCTGTTTAGTGCTACACCGAAAGACGAAGTTTGTACGACTATAAAGAGTGGCTTTTCTTCCCACGTAAATCCAAAAATCGAACTTCAATGGACATTTATCAAATTGCGAAAAACACGGCAAACAGAATGCTTTACGTACTATAAATTTATGTACGGCAATAAGGATCTGCACACACTTTGTACATAAATTCTCGTCCACAAATGTTAACACACATAAAGAAAATGAAATATACTCGAAATATCATTAGGAGCCATTAAAAGTTTTACGATTACTATTTCGCGATTTATGAAGAATCCATATACAACAGCATGTTGTAATAAGAAGTTCTTCAGTTATAAAATTAAATTCTTTCCTCGAAAAGTTTGTATCGCGTTGTGCACGTATTTACTCGGTATATTAAAATTACGAAACCACGAAATTAAACATACTTTTAACATAAAAAAACGGAGGATACGTTTCTGATTTCAGCACGAACGGTGTAAGTGCTCGAGCGATATTCACATATAACGAATTGCATTTATCCGCAAATAATCTGAAGTTCTAATCTAATCTAAAGTCATCAGACTTTATTACCAGTTACGATCAGTGCGGTAATAAGCGTTTGAAACGTTTAGCAATTCAAACGAAACTTCCGTAACGTATCGGGCATTCGTATCGAAGTAAGTCCGTGAAAAAGCGAGACAGCCAACTTACAGTCGATGAAAATTTTTCAGCAGGTACCGAGAGTATTTTCGAGCGAAACTGACTTTCTTTCGAACTGCCGTTAATTTCTGCAACATGGAGCCGTCTTTATGTTCTCCAATTAAAAACCAATGCTAATTGAACCAAGTTCGAATAAATACACGAACGACGTTTACGATCCATTCACGAAATCGAAATTGTTCCGCAAGCTGTGCCGGCGCAAGGAGCAAGAAAACGCGCATAATCTCGAAAGAAAATTTATCACGGTCCAGGGTGGCCACTCATAAATTCCGCCGATAAGAAACACGGCACGTTAGCAAAATTTAATTCCGCGACCGCTTCCAGTCTCGCGTTTCACGCGACACCCGACCGACAAAAAGAAAAAAGGAAGGATAAGAAAAGAGGAACGTCATTTAGAATATATCGTTTGTACGCGATAACCCGATGATCGTGGTTATCTGTCGTGGTGCTGGTTTTAGCCGGAGATTTATTGTTGGGCCAGCCAATAAAAAAGAGTATGCTAATGCGGTAATTATGCTAATAATAAACGTTACACGACATTACGCGTTTAACACCCTCGCTAGTCCGAGGCCTGGTAGACCGTGGTGATTTAACGTAACAACACGACCGCGTAAATTTAGCAATTTGCATGGTGCCGCGTTATTTCTCCACTGTCTTCCTGTTAGCGGGAGTTATGTTGCCGCTTTTAATCCAATCCGTCTGAAAATCGTTTTGCGTGCGATGGAAAAATAGGCCAGGCTAATGTAATCCAGCCAGAAGCCGCGTTAATGAATAAAAAGATAAAGGGCCTATCTATAATGAGCATTTATATTCATGGCGTGTCGAATATCAAGCTAACGTTAACATGTAACTATATTGACCATTTGGAACAGTGTCTCTCACACAGAAATTTGGGAAAACCAAGCTTTTGTGGCCGTGGGGGTTGCTTCTGTTATCGCAAATGTTTAGAAACGATTCACTAAAAAAAGAAAAAAAACTACCCCCTTTATGCGCATCGAAATATATTATATATAAACGATTAAAAATTACAACGTTACGAACTACAAAATATAGATACCTACAGCTGTATTTCTGTCCCATTGTTCATTCTCAAAAAAAGTCGGTATCAATTTTACAAAGACAATCTGTATATTCCAGATAATTGTAAAAACAATAGTCTGAAATCTGTCGTTTTGCCGAGTTTGATAATTCTACTACTAATCGGTGTTTAAGAAGTCGTAAATCGATTTTGAAAAATGTTAATTCTTAAAAATTGTAATAATTCTAAAGCCTGTAGTTTAAAAAATCCATCGTTTCTGTATAATTCTATTGTTTCCCATGTCATTAACTTGATCCCAAGAGCTTGCAAACGCGATGGCAAAAAGTTAAATGTCCGGAAGAATTTGAGAAGCACTGGCACGGGTTAACGTCACGTTTCAAGCATCGACGTCGCAATCGTAACGTCGCGCCGCTTCATCGGCACAATCGCGCCGGTAATGACAATAATTGTAAAGCGATTTAAGCGCGCCACGGTTGCGGGCATTAGCCAGCCCGTTATCATTACACCGGCCATAAGTTACGCCGCGAAATCTAATTAGAAGCGTGTACGGGAGCGTAGATCGCGCGCGTAATCATCGACTATCGGTATAGCTCTATGGGGATATTATAATCAACGATCGATGATTCACGGAATCACACGACTTTTTATAATAGTGTAGTGTGATTGTAGTTCAACAGGTAATGCCGTAAAGTTGTAGAATCAGTTTTCTATCATGATTTTGGTTAACTGGTCATAAAATTATTATTTTGATTATAGGCGACATTTCTAGGAAATATATCGTTCATTATTTGAGATAATAAATTACTACGCATTATAACGATATAGACATCATTATACATTATAATATACATTGACGTAAGTATATTCCTGAATATAACAATTTTTTTTTTAATGTTTCGATACATTTATTATGTAGACCATATGGATTTAATTATATTATACCATGTATGTATATACTTCTGAATTTTTCTCTTTATTTTAATCCCAATCTCGGCATCGTAAAATGCAATATTCGATTATCTCCTTCAATTTTCGTACATAAAAATAGGTACTCTACAAACGACATCGATGTGCTCCTTGAGGAAACAACCATTTAACACGTACAAGAGTACTAGTTAGTGGCGTATGTTATACAATTTCGTCAGCATATATCCAAAGAGCAGCCATAATTTTCCGCGCGAAAAATCTAGCGACAGCGTCCAGTCGTTGGGCGAAGCACCCTCGTGTTACCCGTTTTTCCTCTCGTCGGGAACGAAAGCAGAACAAAACGAAAAACAGGCAAGAGAGAGAGAGAGAGAGAAGAAAAAACGAGAAAGAACGAAAAAATGAAAGCAAAAAGCTGGCGGAGTAGCAGAAGAAAGGAAAAAATATAGGTGGCAACTGCGACGACATTGCGTCCAACGGCACAGAAAACGTTTCCCTCGGTGATTTAGAATCATAATCCACGTGCGCGCGTCCCGGAAACTTGATTTCTCCTGTCGCGGACGCATCTCTCGAATCAAACAAGGGGATCGATAAAAATCTGTTCCCTAGCACAAAAGTAGGTGAATGTTACGCATTATCCGGTGTTGGAATCTCACCGATAGCGTGCACATATGCACGCAACATCTTTGGTATGTAAGTGTACGTAAGTTCCTCCCTCGGAAACCTGCACCAGGATATCGCAGGCTTGAAGATGCGGAAAAACGTAGGAACCGTGTCACTTCGAAAACAACTGTCAACCGATCCACCCACGTTTCACAACAGCCTTACAGTTTTAAATACGGTTTCACAAATATTTTCACATACAGTTTCATTCCATAATCGGCTTTCTTTTGTCGTTCGTATAAAAGCTACAGAGATTTTCATTTTAACGAACGTTTTGTATTCTTTATATAACTACAACAAAAATATCCGTCACGGGATTTTCAGAATTTTTAAAGTCTATGCCAGAGAAATCTTGTTTCGCCGACATTTAAAGGAATCTCTTTATCGCGATTTATATAAAGTAATGAAGGATAACAAGTGGCCGGGCACCAGCGATGTATGGTACGGAGGATGTAGCGTATATTAAGTTACTTTGACTGAAATTGCACTTAGCGGTAGAATTTATTAGATTGCGATAAGGTTAGATGAACGTGTAACGAGCAGTTGAGAGAACGAAACGCGAGGGAGATTGTATTATGCGGTTACAAATTATAATGGTTCCAGTGAATTTGTGTACGAAATAATATGGAATAAAATGCATTTAACATTTTATCATTCAACTCTTTACCGTAATAATTATTTATAATGAACGTTTCGAGCAAACGTGAAAACAAGTACTTCTGAAATTTCGCTTATCTCCGAGTAATTTACTTTACATGGTGTTCTTCGTGCGGATTATCTTTTCATTTAAATACGAGCAATTAAATACTGCTACAGACGAAAACTAAATTGCAGTAGATAGAATGCTTTAAAAGGTATATGAAACATTGAGAAACGTTTGCTTACATTTCGCAGAATGTAATTTAATTATAGAGTTGCGAGTAACAATTATATAATTACAGCATGTACTATCATTACTATGATACGACGAAATTGATTTTGTTATAGACACGCGATGAAACATTGCTCTCTGTAAGACTAAAACAAATTAAAGTATACTTTTCGGATATAATTTATAATGAAATATTTTGTGAAAGATGAAATTCTATAAGAAGATGACGGCTACTACTTTTGGCCATTAATTTTTCTTTCGTGTTATGCTATAAATCGGATAAGGTGCCCAGATGCTCAGAAGTAGTGACGTATAAAAAGAAATTACTTCCAGTATTCTTCTCGTTTTCTATTAAAGAATTTTGTTCATTATTAGAAATTAAATTTTCTACGTTTTTTTAGAGCTATTCATTGAAAATGATTACAAAACAGGTATCTAATACACAATATCACAATATAATACAAAAATCACAGTTATAGAATCTTGGTTCCTTCAAGTTTAGATACTTCATCTGCTTCCAAATATCAAAGTGATCGATATCGGGAGCCCCATGCGAATGCAGATATGCAAATGTGCCGTGGAGTCACGGGATTTTACGTTCATCGCGTCGATCGGTTCGATGAATTCCTATTTTCGTTTTATCGCGAACATGTCTTTTGATTTATATGCTGCTGTCGCTGTGAGAACGCGCGGCTGTGATTTAAAGCAACGATCGTCGCAAAATTCTACATTTTCAAGCTCCTCTTGACGGAATTCAGTGAATTTCAGTAGGGAATTACTGCTCAGACGAAGGCTCGCAAAAAAGATTTTATTCCAAAAGATTTGATACACTTTGGCTGACTACGGTATAAAGAATCTACTTGTTCTATTATTCTGAATTTATATACGTACAACGAATTTCTCCTGTTTGAAATAAAAATTGTAATTATTAACAATCTCGTTTCTGTTGCTGCATTTAGATTTTGCGTTTAGTTTCCTAAAAATATAGAAAAGGAAATGTTATACTAAAAGTATCGATGACAGAAATATGTGTTGGCTAAGAGCATGTCACCCTCCGACTGTAAAATTCTTTGAACATGTCAATATCCTTTGAAAGTATGTATAACCTTATGTTTGTATTGACCGCAGTGTTTTAATATCGAAATTAATTAACGTTGTTTCATTAATTCTGGTTTCATGCTTTTTTATTGAATTTGACTTTCATGCGAAGGAATCTTCTAAAATATTTGATATTTTTAAACTAAAATCTGAGAAAGATACGATGCATCGCGAAATGATATAAATTATTGAACAATGATTTATAATTTATGATAAACGATATAATAATTGCTTTTCACGCTTTGTTGAGTATTAAGTTGGTCGTAAAAATATTCTTTAATAATCCTAATATCATAAATTATGAAATTTCACAGTCGTTTCCGCTTGAGACTATGAAGTTACCATATTTATTATTTCTTTTTACAACACACAAGTATTAATTCTTTTAAACATCAGTTCCTACGTTGAGAACAACTATTTAATAATTAACGGTAATTTGCTATAGCGACAGGTACTTTATTTAGATGTAGTAATCATTTGCGTCCTTAATTGCGTACTTATTATCTCAGTTAATTGTCCTTAATACGCTGCAAATAATTTTCAAAGTAGTTTATCATTACCCACTTACGCAATTACTATCTCTCACAAGAATACTAAATATACTTGTATTTGACAAAAGTCACGATGATTTACTATAACTTAAATCCCAAGTTGAAAGACAGAAGACCCGTAAAGAAAGAAATATTTATATCTAAGTAATAATCCAACTGAATGAAGATTTAGCTGATCTTCGCGATGAATAAGTTAAGGGTCATCAGTGATCTGAATGGAAAACTTCTAAACTGACTAACACAGATATCCATTCTACATATGAGTAAAGCTTGCTATCTGTTATACCTGAGTTGAGCGAGCATCTTATCAAAGTTACCATTGGAACGTTCCCGAGCAAACCGAAACTGTCAGAGAGTCGGCACTTTAACGAGCCAATAGCGTGGCGAAGCGTCGCTGTAATCAACCAAGACTGACACGCCGAGATGCCGACATAGTGCTCGCGTTCCACGAGCATCGTGGATTAGAAGATTGGATGTTCGTTCAAGCCTGCTCGTAATAAATTTCCTGTTTACCAAGAGATAAGGAACACGCAATGAGGCCCCCACCCTTTAAATTAGACAGGTAACATTGCCCTCCCAAGTGGCTTCCTCCAAGCGTCAGAGACACGGGTGAAATCAGGGCCTGATTTACGCGTGTGATAAACCTAACTGCCAAATTGTTTTATGAATTACTTTATCTGCCACTCCTGCTACTTATCCAGGCGCCCTCTGTTGCTCGATACTCGTTTAATCTTAATTGACCCGGTCGAACAACTACCGAGCCACTTTGTCCCCCTTTCTCTCTTCCACCGTGTTCCTTCTTCTTGAAAACAGTCGTAAAAGGATCGCTGCGAACCTAATTTAACTCGCTTCGAAGGAAGGAAGTCGTCTGTAAGAACGCTTCCACGGTTAATCAGTAGAAAAGGATAAAATAAAAGGATAGACGTCTGTTGATAAATATGGAATAATTGCCAAGTGGTATAAGGAACAACGTAAATTAAAGGCAAATTGCACCGAGGGTCAGGAATAATTGCGTCGATGTTTGTGAGACGTAAAAGAACATAGAACATCGACTTTTAGAACGGTACATCAGTTTTCTGATACGGTAAAAGTGTCCGTTCACAGCTCTTTCCTGTCTCTACGATGCTATTGTACTTTGTACCTGTATATCTATGTCCCAAGTACACAGCACAGCAAACTAGACACGACACACTAGATTTTGAGTTTTTGGAAACAATTCACTGACTCTCGTGCAAACCTGCTAAGACGCATTCTCTTATTCGGCACACAACGATAGTAATAAACAAGGTTTTTCCGAGAGATTTCATTTTCATAAAAGTAATACGTCCATTAGTAGGAATCGACGTAATATCATTACGCTTAACAAGCGTACTTTTATTTCGATCATCGAGCTAAACGTTAAAAAATCACTTGCGACACAGTTTCTACTGATTTCCCGGAATCGAATCGGACTACAGTTTTCCCCTTCAAGAAGAAACGGCTTACGGAGACGAAGAAGAATCATCCCTCCCGTGCGAGCAGTATCTCCGGATAGCACGAGTTTCAGTTTCTTGTGGAAGGTCTCTCGAGGACTCCCGGTGGACTCGTTCGGTATACAATGCACTCGACAAGTCCCGCGGTAATCGAAGACGAGAGGCGACTTTGGTTCGTTATCGGAGCCGGGAAAAGAGCGAGGAGGGCACAAGTGGGCCGCGTTCCGTCCCGAGCAGCCAGCTGACGCGGAATTGGTCTTCTCGCGGTGTTGTTCGCCCGAAGCAGAGGTTTACGAAGCACTCGAGTCGGCCTGCGCCACGGCGAACCACTCGAAACACGATCAAAGGGTGCATTCATAATCTGCTACGCGTCGCGGTTTTGCAGACGAATCCGTGCGCAGATGCTTTTGTAAACAGTCTACGTTAACAGCGCAATTTCGCGTGTGGACGTCCATTGTCGGTGTTATCCGACTATATTTATCACTTATTATGGAGTTTTTATCACTCAGTTACGACGTAGTTGGTGGAAACTATATAACGAAGTTCATGTAATAGGCGTAAATAATAGACGTAAATAGGTTCTCTCTTTTATTAGGTCGTCCGAAAAGTTTCTTTCGTTTTATAAGGAAATAATATAGATGTACAACATTTTCCGTTTTATATTATTTTATCGAATTACGTATGATCCATTTTGTTCTATCAAGATAAATATCACGTTTGATAGATTAGGTTTCATGTTTGTATAAAGATGCATCGTTGCAAAAGACGTGTCTGTAAAAAAAAGACACTTTTTGTATGATTTTTCGTTCGTACAAGTTCATGTTGAAGTATGTGGATTCAACGAGTATTAACAATGATAGAAACATTATGGATGATATAAGGACTATAATTAATCCTTGTTATAGGACATATGTTCATTTGAAAATGTCTCCTCTTGTCTCTTTTAATACTATGTACCCTAATCGTTAATGGAAAACTGAACCCCTGCTTGATTCTAGAATTAAATATTCTTAGAGGACTAAATGCGTTTGCTTTCCTTTGCTTTTGTTAGTAATTAATTTCCCCGACGACTAACTTTCGTTCACGCGTACACATATGCGTTAAAGAGTAATTACCAAATGCAAATGCAAAAATGAATTGAATTTTAACATCAAGGAAACTGTCTCCGAGTCTAAATTCGAGCTAATACTACAGCTTCCTCCTCAGACCATGACGCGTATTGCGCGAAAACGCGCGGCTTTCGACAGAATGTTTTAAGGCGAGTAGAGGAAAATGAGAGAAGACAATGTTGTTGCTCGCTTGGGACTCGGTTTCGCGAATCCGTTGATGTTAGCTCGTTAAGTGTTAGCTACATTACCCAGGTATTATCTTATCACTGTTTACGGATGTGTCGCAGACGTACCATGTTCTCGTGTTTAGCGAGAAACGTCGAGACCTGGTCGCGTCTGAGATTCAGCTTGTTATAATAAATTACTAGATCGTCAAAATGTTTGATGATACAAATATGTGCATATTGATTCATCCTCTATGTGAACAATTTCAAATATCTCAAATAATTCAAATGTTAAAATGACTCGTGTCTTTGTTTCATGGAGCAAATCATTACGGAAAAATAGAACACAAAACTCAGTACCCCTAATTTAACAAAACAAAAAAAGGGGGGGAGGAAAAAGAAAAGAAAAAGAAAGCTTCAGTCTGATCAAAGGTAAGATACGGCGGGCTTAGAAGAATTCGTAAAAAATCCGACTTTTTGCATCGTAAATATTTATGGTTGTAGTCGACTCGAATTCCCGCGAAAAGTATAGCCTGGATGATACACGGAGGAACCTCCATACGCTATTAGAAGCCTAAGCCACGCTGTGCACAAAAACACGTTGCAGGTCTATCGACAAATTGTCAGTATACTCACCTCGTAGTATATAATTTTGATAATTCTGGTCGGCCTCGCTGCCAACCTTGATGAGGCAAGCAAGCCCATCATTTTGTACAAACTCGTGCACCAGGTCCTTGTCCTCCTGCAAAACCAAAGTTTATGGTAAATAGCATTCGACCAGTCGAATAGATGTCCGTTATACCTCTGATCATCGCTTATCTCTAATTTATTCAAGCTGAAACGAAGCACCTAATCGATGGCTCGGCGTCTCTGGATTTATGGTCCATCTTTTGGGAAATGTTCGAACGTTTCACGGCTTGATTTATGATACATCGCGGATAAGGATAATCCTTCAGATAGCGTCGTATTTAACGACCAACATTTTCGATACAAGTTTCAATGACTTTATTCGCGAAAAGCGTAAAATGAATTTTGTTTAACAACATCTTCGTTGAAAAAAAAAAAAAAAAACTGAAATGAGAAACGAGTTTATTCAAAACAATTCATTAGCTAGAAGAGTAAAGTGCTTCAAATATTACAAAATTTGCCATTAACACTGGAATTATCGGTCGTTAGCATGTATCCCCAAATATGTTATGTATAGTTTATCAGAATTAAAACAATATGATGAAGATATACAAATACACGTAATTATGCTTCCATCTCGATAAACGTAAGTATTAACATTGTCAAAAACACTTGCTTGTTTTTACTCGTTGTAAAAATGAAAATTCCATTGATTTTGCAATTCTAATATTAAATTAATGATTATTTATGCCATTTTCTTGTGATAAGTAACCATAAATACGAGTAATTTGTCTTCGGAAAGATGCACACTGATATTTCCACTCTCTTTAACTTTAATCTCCAAAAATGCTGCTTCACAATTTCAAACATTCCACGTTCAATTACCGAATACGTACATGTATACACCATCATTTATAATTATTCGACCGATTTTTAAAGACGAATAACGTTGCCCGAATAATTTAAATTTCAACCAGCTACAATTTTTACCTCGTAAAACATTGTTCATTGTTCCAATGAAGAATCATATAGGTTAACAACGATAAGGAATTCTTATTTAGCTTTTACAGTAGAAACGAGTCAAAGCACAAAAATTGTATCTATCGTACGAATGAACGTAAACGATACCATATACATATGCCGAGTTAACATTGGGGTTAGAGGTGTTTAACGAACTTAGTCACTAAATGAATATAATAATAAATTCACAAGGGAATTATATGACTATTACAGAATTTGACAATTAACCGTGACGATTAGATACTCGAGATGCTAATGACAATAATCTTAGGTTCAATAACGAATACACGGTCAACAGGATAGCAAATGCGCTCACTTCCAAAGTCCAAGTGGAACTGCATTTCTGTACTCTGCTATGTACCCCCTGCGTTAACTATATTTTTAAGGAGAGCTATACAACTACGTCATACCTCTGTTAGGTAAAAACGTCCATCCCGTGACCGTGGCTACGTTTAGCGACCAGATGTGTCACTTCGAGTCCAAGCCTACTGTCATAAATCTCGAGCAAACATAATCGGATTAAATCATAAACAACTACTTCTAAGTTTTATTATTTAAAAAGTCTAGACTAAAGTATTGTTCTTTCATTGTTAAAGTATGTTCTTTCATCTCCGACATATATATGCACTCTATAATAAGCCATTTCAACCTTCTAACTACCTAAAACTTGCTTCGCTACATTTCACGCTTCCACCATCGTATCGCTTTATCATCAGAACCACAACCGATCGTATTGACAATTAAGCGATCCGGTGATGCAAGTCAACAAAAACTCGAGCAAAACGATAAGAAATAAAACGACTGGAACTTCCGATAGCCGATTACGAAGGAGCTTGGGCGATTTATCCGCATTTCCATCTAAGCCAGTCGCAGGTCAGACGAGGTAAATGGAGTTAGTTACGGTGTTGGAGGGAGCAAGTCGCGGACATAATGGAAAATCTACAAAGTTTGATTAAACTGATCGGTGCGAGCGTTTTCGCTTGCCGGTGGATCGTTTCGCGATCTTGTCGAGACCCGGTCGTGCTCGTGGCTACGTTTCAGACCTTCGGTTTCCCGGATGGTGGAATTTCGCGTCGTCCATCGAACGCAACGCGCTGAGCCGATTAGCCAAGATTAAGAAACGAAATTGAACGTTGCCGTGGCGATTTCAGCGGATAAAGTTCGTTGGTCGAGGTGGAGATCTCGTTCGACGCCAGGATACCAGGGACTATCTCGGTAGAGGAAGGATCATTGTAATTAATTTCGTAGCTAGCCGGCTCGATAATTGAAACGATAAGGTATCGCTTTGAGGAAGAGTCGGAGGATTGTTTTTAGGCACCTTCTCGTTCCAGTGCGTGAACCTTCGGCTGCAGCAATTTATCTTTACGATATGGTAATCTTATTGTCTAATTAAACGTTGCCCTTTGAAGAACGCGTTTCGCGAAATCTGATTTCGGGGTAGAACTTGTTTCAAGTTTGGTCTTACGGTGAGACCATTCGCTTTGAAATTCCTGTCATTCGCAGATGTTGGAGGGAACAGAACATTTTGGCGAAGGACTATTTCGTATAGGATGTCTGTGAAAAGTATTTGTACGTATTTATTTTATTTCCCAATGAATTGTGATTTGTAAATGCTATAATAAATACAACGGTGTGCAAATACCTTTTTTATCCGCTTTAATTTGAAAGCCACATAGAAAAAAAAAAGCGATGAATCAATCTTTATTGATTCTCGCTTTAGTTCCAGCTACCACTCTGACAGTCGTTTCGCAATAAATATAAAATACATTTGCAATCGAACAATCTGTCGTTATTCACTTACAGGTCATTGTGCTGTTGTCAGTCACTTAATAACACAATTTTCTCTCTATTATTAACACATTTGTCAATCAACGCTAATATAATATCCTTCTCAATAATTTTACCAATAAATTTGGAATCTAATAGGTTCGTAATAATACCGATTGCCGTTGTCATAATATTTCACCAAAATTCCTATCAATAAATATATTATTATTGGTAATAATTAATGCCATTAATATATGTACATTACAGAGTACATGTTTGTAATTGCGACGCAAGTGAAAAGAAAATAAAATCTAAATGAAACGAAGACACGTAATCGATAAAACGATCAGGATAGCTTCTAATGGTATCTAGCTTGTCTATTATCCACGTGCTTGTTATCCGCTCCATTCTTCACGATTCTCTAATATAATTTAATGATAAACTCATCCATCATTTACGAGGAAGGAATGATACTTTCCGGTATAATGCGATTTCTTTTAACGAACGGTCTTCTGACTTGCAGTCACGGAGAAAAATTCCTTTCCCGCTCGGCTAATTGCGAGATTTAATTACGGCGAACAAAGTTAAGAAAAGTCCGACTCGAATAAACACGCTCTACCAGCGTCCAGTTTGCCCTTCCTGTTTCGGGAGCGGAAGAAAAAGGATCGTCGCGAAAGTTGAAACGGTCCACGTTCAAAAAACGAACGGATTCGCAGATACGATTTGTTTCATAAAGCACGATAGTCAAGCTATTCTCCTATTACAATCGATTTAACGTTGACGTCGCTAATGAACCAAATTTTTCTCTTATATTTCAAACTTACGATCATTGGTCCGCAATTAGATTTATAGTTTACCTAGAAACAATAATTTCTTTTTGTAGAGATTATCATCTTTTCCTTTTTTTATTAACTTTTATTAACTGCAGAAAGAAATATAGAATTTTCTGTATAGAAGAATTCTTTATGTTTTAGAGGTTTCCAAATTATCGAGATTTCGATAAATATTTTGATACATGTTTATGCATTTATGAGAAATTCGAAGGTATAAATATTTTTAAGATGCACGTAATAAAGTAAAATAATAAATATTGTATATATTAATATGTATTAAAAATACAAAATACAAAAATATTGCAATATTAATGCTATATATTGTATTAACGATTGAATAAAGAACAGCGTAATATTTAGCGAGTGAAAATAATTTCTCTTTACCTTTCATTCCTCTAGTTAGAAAGTAAATAATAAATTCGAAAAACGTCCAACAGAAAAAAATACGTTACATTTTTTCACTTCGTTCTTCCATACATATTCATGGTGATTT
The DNA here is from genome assembly GCF_905332965.1 of Bombus pascuorum. NCBI lineage: Eukaryota > Metazoa > Arthropoda > Insecta > Hymenoptera > Apidae > Bombus > Bombus pascuorum. The sequence goes on along the minus strand of NC_083488.1, from coordinate 31,961,752 downwards.
AACTTACATAGTAGCAGTTACGAACCGTTTCATACATGATAAATTAAAACTCGATAAATCATCGACACGAAGTTACCTCTAATTAAATGCCACCAATCGCATCTTTCCTGATGAATGCACCGGTTAAAACGTATCCGACCAAATTTTCACTGAATCGACACAGAACAACAAATCGACTCACCAGTTCTCCATCAGTTGCAAACATTTCTAACCCTACAACCAAAAACCTTATGTTTCTCCTAATATTTTCTGCGCACTACCATATTTCGCATTGTATCTCGTGTCTTAGTAACTAACAGTACATAATAAGCAATTTCGAAGGAAAAAATAAATTTATATAAAAATCAGGTATCTTGGCTAAAACAAAATCGTGGTGTTGCAAAATTATTTTATCACCTTCTACCTTAGTGGCTGTTGTCTCTACCAATATCCGTTAACTATACATAGTTACCTGAGGAAACATCAGATGCCAAAATTAGATTACAGTCACGTGGAAAAGTCTATTGAAATTCGCCGTGCATATGTCCTACAGCGAGGTACGTCGAATTTGCGAGACAAGGAGCCGCGGTTATCAAGATAGAAAGGATAGAAAGGAAACGAGAAAGTAGAAGAACCAACGAGAGAAAGAAACAGAGAAGGAAGGAGAGAATGCACTCGCTCAAACCGCCATGCAAATATTTACTCATGGAGCGAGTAGATCGTGCAAAAATAGCCCCTGTTTCTCTCTTTCTCTCTCTAGTTACATCTTCCTTCTCGTATCTCTTTTCCTCCTTGTTTCACTCGTTCTTCCATCTCTGCTTGTCTCCCATCTGTTGGCAATTCCCTTCCTATCGCCCTCTCTTTTCTGTTCTCGTATTCTTACCCCGTCTTTCTTCCTACCGCGTTCCCGCAGGTATCGCGAATTGTAAACTCACCTGAAAGATCTGCTTGAGGGAGAAGAGAGCTCGTCGTAGCTCGCGGCCCTCGCTGTTCAGCAATTTTTCTGCAACAGACAAGCAACACGCAACCATTTATTATAATAATACCGTACGGTCGGACCGCATTGTTGCGGCTCTGGAGGATGGGTATTGGGTGGGAGTCGGTCAGTCGGCCTTCTTTTTTAGCGCAAATGGTTATTCTGCTCTTTTCTTATTGTACTTTGTTTTTCTTAGTGATGATGTTGTGGGAGACTGGTAGTTACGTTTTAAACAACTAGGCACTTGTTAACATGGTTCGATCGAGTACCATAAGAACGATTGCACGCTGAAGAATGTAAAATTTGTAAGTAGATAACATCGATATAAGAAGCGTTAATGAGAGAATAATTTTTGTGTAGACTGTTTGAGGTTGAAGAAAGGTAAGTTGAGATATAAAGGAGCGAGTATTTTATGTTACTTTTTACAAATTTATATATGAATTACCTTCTTCTTTCCTTTGAACATTTATTAGCGAGAACAATAGAGACGTTAACGAAACACCGTATTACATACTTCAGCAACTATACATTAACCAGACGTTACCGGATCATTCAAATTCATACTAGTATATCTTGAGAAATAGATCGTCGCATATTATACTTAATTTACATTAATTTTCTATGAATCTCGTTTTTTCCCGATTGCAAGCAAGTACCTTTCTACTAGAAAATATCACGAACTTAGCCTGAAAATATGTACCATTAGGTTTTCAGAAAAGCCTTTCTATTACAGACTTTACAACGACGCATCTTTATACGAACATGAAATCTAATCTGTCGAACGTTGTAGTCTTCATCTTGAGAGAACAAAATGGATCATACGTAATTCGATAAAATAATATAAAACGAAAAATGTCGCGCATCCATTATCTCCTTGTGAAACGAAAGAAACTTTTCGGACGACCTAATATTTACATACATACTGCCAGCTTTCTGTTTCTCGACTTATTTTCCGATCCTTCTATAAAAGATGAAAATTTCTCTCCCATTTTTCATTTTTTTTTTTTTTTTATAAAAATGATGTGATTGTTCTTCTACGTGGTCGATAAGGAAATTGACTGCAGCTGCTTACGCTCTAACGGTGCCTCGAAAGTGGTCGACGGTTCGCGCTGAAGGCGCGCGCAAAAGCGAACAAGCCACCCGGAAGTTCGTTTAGCGTAGGAAGATCAGGAACAGCTAGGTACACCGGCGGCGCTTTTGTTTCCAACGTTAAGCATTGTCGACGCGCCGTAGGGACTCGTTAATTATCAACTTCTCTTCGCGTCCGATTAAATCATTCGCTAGGTTTCTGAACGTGCTTTTCTTCCCTTCGTATTATCATTCTCCCAAATCCTTTTCCCTGCTATATTCGATCTCTAATCCGATCTAAGCGAAAGAAAACTACCTACGAACGAAATAGAAGAAAAATTTATCCCGTGGAGAAACTGACAAAAGGAAAAACACGGATAAATAATTTACGCGGAGCCGACTTAAACTTTCCCAAGAAGATCTGAACGGACGATTTCACATCGTCGCACAATAATTCAATGGGGACCATTCCTCTCCTCGGTTGAAATCATTTATCGGGTTTAATTAGAGGAAAACCGGTAATTAAGTCCGCGATTAATTTTACACGACGAATTCACTGTTCCGCCTCTATTATCCAGCTACACCCCCACTTGCCGTTTCACGCTCTTTCGTCGGGCTTCTATCATCCTTTTTCAATCGTGGGTCGACCGTATTACTAATACTAATTGAATTCCATTTCACCAGCGGCGCACTAAATTCAATTTCACGGGACTCGGCGGTCGCCCAGAGATTTTCCAGCCTGCTGGAAATCCAGAGGAAGTGCGAGCAAGAGGGAAAACAGGTTAAAAGAAGTAAGAATAAACGTGCATAAAAAAGAGGGTGAAGAGAGAAGGAGAGAGGAAGAGGCAGAGAGGGATACAGAGACCCTGTTACTCGGTGTTAGTACGGCGAAAAATCGGAAAATACATTATCTCTCGGAAAAATCGAAGAAATACACGACGTCGTGGAATAAAGAAAGGAAAACCGGAAACTGTCCGTGTCAATTTTACGCGTCCAACCTCCATTCCCGCTTCGTGATACACTGATTCTACGGTTTCGAGCAGTGCATGCTCGGATGCACGCTCTATCGAACAGCACGAATGTTGATAATTGCTTGTATCGGTGTCAATGGGCGAATAATTTCATCTGCGACGCGTTGACCGTTCCATTATACTGCACGCAAGCTTGTTACAATCTGGTTGCTGTTCGATTATTGAGAACTGCAACTAGAAGCTACGAACGCTGATTACGAGCTACTTAATAGCGATTATAATTAGTAGGAGAATATTTTATGGTTGTGGTAAATTGTGTAAGATAACAGAGACAAGTATTACGATTACGATACGGTTTAGTAATTGTTTGCCCCGTTTTCAAATCATATTTTCAAAAATATTGACAGGGATCAGATTTTTCTGCAAAATCCTTGTACAATTGAAATAATTCCTGTATGAGGTTTTAAACGCTTAATAAAGAGAATCGTTTAGAAATTTGTAATTCTATCGTGCGCGTTAAAAATCTTATTTCGTTTCTGACCTGATGAATTGGTTTCTTTTTATTGATATTAAAAGTTGTCATTAATACGATTCTATGTGAAAGAAGGATTACGACAGATGGCATAGGGTGATTAATGTTTGGCAAAATTAATGCGAGAATTATACGAATGCAGAATTACTTCGCATATTCGAACGGGAAAAAATAGACGTTGATTAATTCCACAGGCGTGAAAAAGTCATTAGGATTCAATGACTTATTCAACGTTCGATATCACATTCATGCTAAGAAAAGTACCTTCGTATTAAAAAAAGAAGATCCCGAGGAAGAAAGAACGAAACAAACAAATCTGTAGTTTGCATTAGGATTCGGAAATACGTTTCAAAGTTCGATCACTTGTACGTGAAACCAACGAGTAGAACTAAAATTAATTAAGATTAAAATATTCTCTAGTTGTTCAGGCGAGATTAAAATTAATCTAGCGACAAGAATTATGAAGAAAATATAATTTAGCATAAATTCATTAAATAAATTCTCACGTAGAGTGTTTTTCCTAACGCACAGATTATTTGATTATTTCTTCTAGAGCCGGCGAGGAATATCTTTCAACGTCGTTCGCTCTCGATTAAATAAAATCGTCAATGGTATGCGACAGCCGCCATAAAGTGACAAAAAGCGTCAGAGAAAAAGACGTGGAATGGAAAGTGGCGTGCAAAAGGAACAGGGAAACGCAAACCGCGAACCTTGCCGGATTTTTATGAAACCCGAGCCGGTCGTGCAATTGAGCTAATTTCCATACCCACGACTCTGCGTAATTTCGCAAACTCGCAAGGACGAGTCGTTCCGTTCAAGGATTTCGACTCTGAGAATTTATCGGTTTTCGTCCTCGACTTTGGCTATCTCTCCAACGATACGGCATGAATTACCATAGAACCGACCGTAAAGCTTACGCGTTAGATATACATCGCGTTATCGACCGTGTAGATTCCTTTGAATTTTTGTGAACGCTTGACAAAATAACGGAACGTGAACGTTTATCGTGAAACAGGAAGTACCGTCACGGATTAACGCGTGAAAATCTCGAACGTTCTTGACAAATCTACTTGATTTGCATATTTTGAAACGGGTATTTCTGTTTCACGATAGTTTCAACGAATATCCCTCAAAAACGAATACTTTCTCGTTTTGGCATTTGATTCCGAACGATAAGTTACGATATTACGCGTGTTACGAGAATGAGACGATAATTATTGATTCGTTGGAGTAACTATATGATCGAACAACTATCAGCGAAACATTCTTTAAGTCAAGGTAACGAAACATCTGTGAGTAAAACTTGATGACAAGTGACGCAACCACTGGAATGTAAATAGAATTTCTGCCAAATTGAAACGGCTAAGGATCTGTGAGCAGAACTTTCGTCGAACGTCGCAACCGAACATTTCCAAGCAGAACTTCTCGTCAAATCGACATAACATTAGCAGTAGAATTTCCATCCAACAGACTTAACCGAACAATTCCGACTAAACTTTCGTCCAATTGACGTAACTAACTATTTGTGTGTAGAAATTTCATCGAACTCACGTAACCACGTATTTTAACCGCAAATGCAAAACTTCCATCGTATCGTCGGCGCACACCGGTCAGCTTTTTAAATATCCGTGGTAAAAAGATTTTCTGATTCTAATCTTGAATTTCACCCAGTTGGCATATCTCGTTTTTATATTGCCTTTATCTAAACGTGTCCAATTTTGTTTTACTCCTTCGGTTCGCTTCTTTCTCGAATTAAAATCCACGCTATACCAGAATACGAGCGATTCGAGAAAAATTCAACGGCAGCGTTTTGCAGCGGCGGCAACTCGCGACACAAAGCGTATCACCGGTCTCGTTTGCTCGAAAGAAAGAAAATATCGTTTTCATTCATACGGTCTTATCTGTTCGTCTGTGTTTCTTTCTTTCGCGCGCCACGCCCTCGTGTTCTTCGACTCACGGTTTACGGATCCCAATTCGCGACTCCTTTCGCGGAAAAGGAGACCCGCGCGACCGCATAATCGACTGCTATCACGCGATCTTTAAATGCATTATGCATGTCGGCCTGTTACGGCCTAAAGGGGAGAGGTAAAGGGTGAAACAGAGACGGACATATGCGAGCACAAGTAATTAGGAATCGCTGTAGGGGCCGCGTACGAGACGAAAGAGTCAGAATCGAGCAGTGTGCCGAGGGAGTAGCTCGAGAGAGAAAAGTAGACAGGAGCATAAGGCAAGAGGACGAAGAAGAAGGAAGATAAGGAAGCAACGAGTTCGAGAAAGAGAGGTGGAAGGACCCATCTTCTAAGAATAGCGGTCCCAAGGCCCTCGGGCCCTTGGCCCCTTCGTAATCAGTGACCATATAAGCAGAAACCTGTCTCCTTTTACCCTACGAACGTCGGGTCCTCTCTGTTCGAGACGTTAAGCAAGCTCACTGGTTCGTAACGCCGCGTTGCAACTCCGCTGGATCCTTTTTCCATTGAGTTTCTACGTTAGGTAGCGTGTGCCAGTGCAGCGCATCGTTACGACACTAAAAATCGAGAAAGCGAGAACGTCCTTGTATACGAGTTTGGGGTAATCGTTATGATCTTTGCGAGTTTTCTGATTTCCTTTGATATTGTTGAATTAGCTAGTCGATGATAATTACAGGCGAAGCTGAAAGGACGTCGAATCACGGTTTTTATTGCGTAGTTTGATTAATTCGCTATGACTAATTCACTTTGGCTAACGTTACTCGTTTTTTAATTCGTCACTATTAATACTCAAAAGAGCAAGAAACGTCGGAGATTATAATTTCGTCCGACAGCTGTATCGCACCTATCGATGCATGTTGTACAAGCGGAAAATGTGCGATTTACAATTAAATTGTAGAAGCGAGGAATTGTATAACACGGATACAAAGAAAGATGCCCAAATTTATAAAATTTCTTTGAAATAGGAAAATTTTCAACATGGAAAATACGGCGAAAATAATGTTTATTAAGAATCGTCAAATTTTAGACTGGTTTTACTACCGTTCTCTATAATCACGTTCATATTTTCAAAGAAAGAACGACGATTTTAATTGGACCATCTCTGTCAGAGGCGGCAAAGCATGTTGAAAACGCAAAAAATGAAGAACTTCTATAGCTGTTACTTGCCTCTAAGACGAAGAATTTTGCGAGTGACGCTAGGAAGAAAATGGCGCGCAATACGCGAGGTGTCGACTATGTTACGCTTGGTGTGATCTTAAGCAGCAGCCAACATGCTCGTTGCTCGCATAAACGACCAGTTACCAACTCCGTAATTATACCACACGAGTTTTTAATTAATCGAATGTATTAATACAAGAATATAGCCCTAATTTTTAAATTGTAGCATGTTCAAATAAATTTTTGAAGACGAGCGACTAAAATACAAAGGAGAGGCAATTCCAAAAAGAATTATTCAAATTAGGATAGGAATATTTTTAACATTTTCGGACGAACTGAACAAATTTTCAAGTATTTCCCAACAAATTTTCTAATAAAGATAAAATGCAAACAAATTAAGTTACTATAATGAGGAGGAAAACGAAAAATATACTATAAGAATTTTCATAAAAAATGATTCGATAAAATGGAAGACAACGTAAGAAAAAAGAATTAAATTTTCAGGATCGATTAATCGTTCTATACTTTTAAAGCTTCTAGTGGAAAAATAACTAATTACAATCAATCGAATATCGATTTACATATTCCATTTATACTTTTTAAATCAACTATCCAAATCCATGTGGAAGAAGAAGCAAAGAAAAATGAATAAATTAAATGACTAACATCGCATATCCAAACGACGCGGAGTTTAAGACAGCAAAGACAAATAAATTCGCAAAGTATCTCCGTAATCGACAAGAATTTCAACATGCAAAGAAAATGCCAAGAAAGCGGTAAAGATGAAGTCTATTTCAAGGTCGAATAGACCAGACTAGAGTTGCTGAGGGTGTACGAAATCCGATTCCACGTGTCGCGTGATGCGTGCGAAACATAGCTCACTTTGGAAGCGTTTCCTACAGCAAGTCTTCTTCCGTTCTTGCATTAATTGCCGCCGATTACCGTAATCTCTACTGGAGATCTACAATTTTTATAATTACTAATATTAACGGCAAACCTATCGAAACCACCACTTATACAATTCATTTATGCGATTATAACGATATTAAAATTACATTAACGTAATCTCTAGCGGAGGATCTGCGCTTCTTCACAACTAACAACACTAATATCCTACTAACTTTCTAAAGGATCGAAATTTCTCCTTAGTAATTATGATAATCCATATCGACTACCGTCATTTTCAACGGAAGATTCGCGGCTTTTACGATTATTATTTTAGTTAGTCGTTCGTATCAAAGATGTTCTAAGTTTGTCGATTTAATTAGGAATCGATGATTCTACCTGGTTTCTCATATATATAGTGGTTCGTATTTAGATTTAAGAAAATTGTTTGATTACGAGTTTGGCGAACACGCTAAATTCCGTGGCCTTGTCCAATGGACGAGGCCGCAAAGAGCTCGATTATTAACGAGCAAATTACTAATAACGGGATCGAAAATTTTACAAGAGGAACTGGCGTTGCTCCAGGGCAAAATTAAAACGAGCAAATCATTACACGAGGCCATTTTGCCCACTCGTCGATCGATGACCAGTGAAACGATTGTTTTTGCCCAACGGACGAATTAAGGAGAGAAAAAAAGTACGTCCAATTTATTGCCTATAAGGAACTTCTGTGTAATTTGCGCGGAAAAAAATATTTGTCCTATAATTATGAAACGTACAAAAAAAAAAAAAAAAAAAAGAAAAAACGGAATGATAGAAAATTGAATCTGGAACGTGCGAAAGAGAAAATGAATGGTGTACTCAATTAGTAGAACCGTACAAATATATTTTATATCCTTTTTTTCTGCGACCCAAAAGAAGGGAGCGAAGTATCAAAGAAGATCTTTCGGAAGAACGAGAAAATAAAGTACTCGGGAATAAATTTTAAAAAATCCTCTGTAAATTTCAATTTAATTTCAATTTCCTTTCTGACTAATCTTACGAAACTCACTAACTTCAACTTCTAAATAAAAATAAATAAAGGAACTTGTGTAAACCAACAGGAATCAATTCAAAACTAATGAAATTCAAATTACTTATTCAAACGTACTTAAAATTCATAGACAACTAATATTCGTAGTAATAAACTTTTACGCTATTAAATATGACACCAATACTTTTCTTTCTCTTCTAACAGATACTATTTAAATATTCAGTCTATATTTACATTATTACAAATCTTTCAATTATACGAATACAAGTATAATACAATAAATCTGAACAAGTTCCACAAGGTACAATGCAAGTACACCATGCTATATCTTAAATACGAAGAAGAACAAAGTTGCACAACTCGCGAATTAAAGGATTCAATTTGCTCGAAGGCACTGGAATTATTCAATCCCGTGTGTCACGAATCAGCAATTAAAGAAATCGAACAATTGCAGTAGACACGCCTCCGATGATTTACGTTGCTTTAATCATCCGTATTAAAGACAGCCGTTTCCCCCATCGAGGGTGGACAGGCCGTGGTGCCGTTGAAATATAGACGCGGCCAGGAAACGACGAAATATCGAGAATAAGCGAAAGGGCCGACAGGTTTCGCGAGAGACGAAGGTACACGAAGCACCGTTAAAATATGTAAAACGACACGGTCCACGTCGGCTTCCGCTCCTCCTTCCTCCGCCCTTTTCTTTTTTCGTCCTCCTCTTTTTTTCAGCCGCTTATTCTGGACCTTCGATCATCTCTCCTCCACCAACTTCGTAGGGTTCAACGAACGGCTACGGCCCGCAGGTGAATTCTGCGGGACGACCAGACGCGAGCCCGAGGTTTTCGTGTCGTTCGATTTGCCAAACTTGAATCGCGCAGCGGTTAGTTAGCGTTTTCTGTTTCTGCGATCGACATGGTAGACTCATTTCCCAGCGTTGCTTAATTGGTTTAGCGAGACCGCGTGCAGGATCGAATTCTACGATAATTGAACGATTTTTTGTTCCCGGACCGTGGAAAACGATTGGGAACTCGGTTCCAGTTGTTCGATTGAGCAATTTCATTCTGAAGAATTCTTTGTCGTCGATACTCTGTGGTTTTTTGCTTGCGCAGATAATAATTGTATCAACCAACGATAGAGTTATTTCAGATAGCCAGTTATTTCAATCAGTTACTCGAAAGTTTAGCGATGATTATTTATATATATTGTAAAAATAAATGCCAAAGATATTGTATATTTTTCTTGTTAATTTATAGCGAATGGATAATTGTTTATTTCTGTATATTGAATCTGAACAAGTCAACATCCTTGTTTCTTTGGATTATAATGCAAATGCTGAACTCTCTTATACAATAAATAATAATATTCAAGGATCGATAAATTCTATCCAAGTTATAAATTTCTATTGCACAATTTTGCTGTTTTATAGCAAATGGAACAATAGGGCAATTAGATGGTCTGTAATGTATAAAATTAATATGTTTATTAAATTGTCACTGCTACGACGAGAGCATTTATACACTTGTAATTTCATTTATTGTAACCTTGTAATCTGCAATTTGTAAAATTTCACGAGTAATGTTACTTCAATCGTGCAAGAAAGTCATGATGATAAATTATTTTATTACATTTAATAAATAAGAAAGAAGACCAAATATCTAAATCTAAAGTCCCTGAACAACAGGAGAAAATTATTTAAATTAACGAGTATTTTATTACAATAAAGTTATTCCATTTGAAAATTGTAATAAGAATTTTCAATATATATATTCTAACTAGTAACAAGTGTTACGGGAAAGAAAGTCATCAAGTTTCCTTTAGATTCTTGCTAAGATTACTTCATTGTACATATCAAACTGTTCGTAACTCAACACGTTTCTTTTCATTACAGCGACAGATGCTTCGACTCAATTTGCAAAAACCCGTACGTCCATCTCGTCGCCGACATTCTAGACAACAACTTCATCACTTTTAATTACTCGTCACCTCCTTAGCTTCTCTCAGACGGACGCATGTAATTAGAGGTAGCCCGACGACCGATTTCAAACGTAATAACAAGCTGAACGAGCACCCGCTAAGAAACTCTATCACGTTTTAACGTCCGTTTAATTACCGTCTGTTTCAGAGGAAAGAATTTTTCTGCTAAAAACGCAACGTTGCCGTTGAGTCAACTTCTCCACGAGTCAATGCGCGTAACGCTGTGACAAAAGACCGGCAAACGATATATCAGTGTATTATTTTGATATTTTTATCGTAAACGAACTTTTACGCTTTTCGATCATTTAATTTAAGTTTGTTTAAAATAAAAATGATTCTAATAACTAGAGTTTTAAACGTTGAAATCTGGAACTTATGTACATTCTTACATCGACGGTAAATTTAAGAAAGCAAATTTTGCGTGCATGTTCTTTGAGCGTTTTTTTTTTTTTAATCTATGTACGTTTATCTTATCTTACTTTATAAATAAGTCAAGATAGTAGAATTATGATTTTCATCAACATACATGAAGATTGCAACTAGTACTGATTATACAATTATTTTTCAAATTTGCGTTTCCAAGATTCGTTATTTACACAGAGATTAGTTGTATGTTTTAAATTTACAAAACCAAAGAATATTTTCCTATTATGCATTCTGTTAGAAATTTCGAAATATTTCATCAAAGATCTGTTTTAAACCTGCTGGATTCTTTCAACTTTTGCGTCTCGTTCTTACTCTCGTTTCAATAAAGGATTTTAATGGTTTCGAAGAATATATATGTTAATGAAGAGTTTTCCATTTCATTCTCAAACCTAAAAGATATTTCAACATAGAAGGACGCAATTGTCAATCGGAAATGAACCGACGAGCGCAGCTTAATCTCAACACATTATCAATTGTATATTATCGAATAATAATCAATTACTAACAGTATTTAAATAATGTTCATAAGGCGTAAAAAAGTTGCAACGATTCAAGATGACGTAAAGTTTGGTGTAAAGGAAAACGCGATAAGAATGTATAAGGGTTCGTTTGAGTAATTCCTATTAGACAGACTTAAATTTCACGACGCACGCGCTTGATGCAACAACATACTCAAGATTGAATGCACTCAAATATGAGGACAATCACGATTACACTTAGTTAGATCGGTTACACTTGTACAAGCACACACATAGATCGGCACAATATGCTACAGCACGAAAGGCAACGTAGTCACGCTCTCGACTGAAATAACAACGCGTTGCGATAAAATTCGCGCCACAACTTTTTATCGACGATCAGGAGCTCGTACGGAATATATTGGGAAATAAATCTCTCTCTGTTCGTTAAAAAATAATGAGGAGAATCGGCTATTGTGCGCGTTGTGTTTCAAAAGAAACTAGAATTCACTTAACCGAATTTTACGAACTCCAAATTGCGAGATTACGACGCTCGTTTGGGAAACATCTCGCCTCCGTTCTTTCAATTACTCGTCTTTGTGTTGTAAAAACAGATTAATGAATATATGTATATACAGTAGATAGAAGGAAAGTTCGTACAGTTGGATTTTCGGTTTAAAGTGTTATGTAATTTATAAGAACATACAAATGAGACAAAGATAAATGATAATGATCACCGATAATAAAACTCGAATAACAGGTAAGTTGGAAATAAAAATACATACTATATGTGTAAAAGATTCCACGCGCAATTTTTAAAAATAATATAAATATAATATATACAAATTGGAATATTTAAATTTCTACGAGAAAAAATGTATGAAGAGGAAGAGAAAAAAAAACATACCGCGACGATCTTACACAAATCAAGCTCGAATTATATAAAATACTAATCAAAAAAAAAAAAAAAAAAATTGAAGATAAAATTATATATCGTACAAAAACTTCTACGTTTAACATCTAAAAGTAATCCAACGTCTCTACATTTGCGATTTAATATTTAAATCTCGTGGAGAGAAAACGTTTTAACATGGACAAAAAGTAACATAGAATCACGCTTCTGCTTCGCCAGGCGCCGTCGTAACAACCGATCATTTATTACATTTTTTTCCTCCCGCCTCGTTGAATTTCAACTCGACCGACCGGCCGCCGTCTTTTCCCGGGGATTGACAAAATAAGATGTTTCGCCGGTGCTGGCTTGATCGCCTCGCGGCGATCAATCTTTTTTTCCCCTCTTTCTCTGTGCGCCAGAAAAAGGCGACGCGGCTACGTTTTCGTCGACAGCACGAAGAACCGGCGAAGACCCATTTTCACGGTGATTTTAGCGGGAAATCTCGTCGCGTGCCGCACGATTCAATTTTCCTCGGTAATATTATGATTTAACGGGGCCGACCAACCGCCTCGAGCGTCGAGAACGCCTTTCAGTCGTTCCACGACGACGCTGCCGACGACGAAGATGACGTAGACAACGATAGCGACAAATCCGAAATAATTACGAATGCGTTGCCACAAAAATATTATGTCGCGTAGAATCTACGGAAACGATTCGAGAATGTTTGTAATTGCTTAATGGAATTAGTAATTTCGACGAAGTTAGCTTCGTGTAATCGCTTTTCCAATTACGTTTCAACGGGGTGTATTGTTAAGCACTCGGCCTTCCGACATACTTTTCCTGCTTGAATCGGGGAAAAGGATTCGTCGTTGGTACGTAATGCTTTGTAATGGTGAAAAGAAGGTTAAATTGGATTCGCGAGTCATCCTGTGATTGGGGAAGGTACTGCTTCTCTGCTTTTTGTTATTTCTCCTCCTTTTTTCGAACTGCTAGGAAATGAAAGAGGTTGGCTTTTGACAACGAGAAAATGTAGTTTCACTTCTATTTAGATTCAATCAAAATTCTGGTGGGCAATTACATATAGAAAATGAAAATCTAAAGATTTTATATTTACCTATCTAAAGATTTTATAAATACCTATGGAAACAACAATGAGATCGTTCAGACCGCGACGATCAGTTTAATCTAACAATCGTTAAAAGATGAATTATTGTAATCGAAATACTCAATTTCTTATTGAAAATTCGACATACAATTTTTAGCGATATCTAATTTCGACACATTAATTAACAATTAATATTATATATAGAAACGTAACACATTATCCAATATGTTTATTCCGCTTATTTGATACAGTTTATGCTTGCATAAGTAAATCCGTGCGGCATATTACGTAAAAATGAATTGCTATGACGAATTATAAATTGCAGGGGGTAATATATCTAACTATATATCGTATCTATCACTCTATTTTCCCATCGAATTATTCCATCAACGACAATGAAAGAAGAATGTTAATATCAACTGTATGATCACGTATTCAAAATGAAAAGTGTTCATATAATCAACGATTGCCTTTACACAATTATTCTCCATTGCGAAGTCACATTCGCTGCATGAGTCGCGGGTTGAAAAAGAAACTGCATCGCGGTCAGCGGGCACAGTTTTTATTCGACATTGCGTGGTTAACCATCACCTGTCACGGTGATTAATGGCTTGTACTCCCTAGCGAAGCCCTAGGCCGATTTTTGTCGCCGCTACACTGTTCTGCACTTTATACACTGGTCATTACTCTGTGCGACGTTTTCATCAAAAAGAATTACATATCTCGGACAGTAACGTTACATTAGATCTTTCCTCGAGTCGGCTATAGGGGTTCGTGACTTGTTCTCTTTCGAAAATTGATTCAGGTCTCCTTGGTGAACGATAATCACGCAATATGATACGATCCGTGTCATTGGTTGTTAACGAACGCGGATTTCAGACGTGTAATTTGATTATACGCTATTTATGAATGACGAAAGGACAAAACGTTTCAATTAATGATCCTTTAATCCTGATTCAATAAAATACATTGCGATTTCTCGCACTGTCACTAAATCCATATGTTTATCGTTAGTAGATGGCAAATGCTCGAGTAAAAACGAACGAAAGCTTATTCGATGTTGTTTATGCATATGATATCCTTTATGCGATAATTAGTTGGATTTAACATAACGGAAATATCGTTTGCAGAATCTAACAATACGAGTATCGCTGGGTAGCGATAATCGTATGGTTAAAATTATCGATTCATATAATATTTCTATGTAATTATAAATTACCTATTGTGATGTATTAATATGATATACATTTATGTCTGTAATATACATGACTAACATAAATATACCTATTTATCGTAAAATAATATGAATTTTATAATCAAAAAATTGAAATCACGTACACATTGAATAAAAGATATATTGTTTTCAAATTTGTCAGCGAAATATTTCACCGTTCCTGTATGGTAAAATTTGACTGGAGCTTTATTAAATGAACTTTTATTAAAATCGTAACTTGATACTTTTTAATAAAATGTCAAAAGTTAAAATAAATAAAGACTATATTTTGTCGGGAATATTAATATTTTCAACAAAACTAAAATGAATATTGAAAAAAAATAGTAAAAAAGCTGAATATATTCCATTTCCTAAACAGTTTCACTTTTATATTTCCAAAAGAATTTCTAATTATTTTTACAACTAGTAATCCCACTCTTTCGAACCTCGATATACCTATGTACATCTAATCTCTCACGTTTGATCATTATTATATGGATGATTCATGAATCAGTGTCAATGATTCGAGAAAACGATATTTCCTATGTGGCTAACGATTCTTTATCGATCATCGGACCGAAACGCAGTAAGTGGAGCAAGATTTGACCCAGCGATGCTGGTTAGAGGTCGGGGAATCGTCGTGAATCGGATGATCCATCCAAGTGGATCGTGGGAGCCTGTGGCTAGATTCGAATCGAGTCTCGGATGTACTCACCTATGATAGTATGCACCCTCACAGACAGCTGTGTCCTGAGGACGATCGAATTTTTTCGGCTGTAACAGAGGAAAATAGAGAACGACATTAATGATCGATTAACTATTCAAAATTTGTATATTATATATTTATAATTTAAATAGTATAAACAATTCCTGTTCATTGAATTAGAATTATGAATAATTAAAAAACATCGATTGTTATAAAATTGATATCGTTCACAAAATTGTATAAATGCGTCATTTACTTTTAGGAGAATTGTACTTTTGAACTTAATGGATGAACCTAATCATAGCGAGATGATGTCAGAATCATAAAGTCAACAAAAATAGACTAGTTACGTTTTCCCCGTGTATTTTTCAAGCGACCAAGTACTTTTATACGTCACCATATTAGCAAATCTTTCATGTCGACCAACTGTGTCTCGATTTTCAATTCTTGGCCATTTCCTGATCCAATAGTACTAACCAATAACACGCCGGTCAAAAAATGGGTTAAGCATTCGAAGAACGTCGCGGGTGCCCGTGGCTGAAAAATCATCGGGACATCGCGTAATTACCTCTTAGACGATGGGCCGATACTAATTATTCGTTGTGAATTAATCGAGCCTGCCGGTCGGTAATTACTTAATTGAGGCTGCGTGAGCGCTTGCACAACGCTTGCACCGGCTCGCCGTATAGAACGCGGCTCGGCGCGACACGAATTGGGTTAGAGTGGCTCCGCTCGGAATCTGCCTCGTGCACCTTGGCTAGCCGCGGCGAACTTTAAGGCCCTGCGAACCTTCCCACGCCACGCGTCCCTGAGAAACTACGGCGACCGCGTGCACAAAGGATTTCAGACGAGGACGAGAAGACGAGGAAGAAGAACAAGGAAAAAAGACCGAGGGGTGCCAGGGAGGACGAAGAGGAGACCAGAAAAGAGAGAAGACGAAGACACCGGCACGGCGGCATGAGCGAGCGTCAAACACATCCGGGGCAAAAAAGTCGGCTACGTACGCGCGCGTTAATAATGTTTCCGCTCGTTAAACGAGCGAGACGGAGCGCGATTACGCGTTTTGCTTTTCCCACAAGCTAAACACGTACGTAGAGGAGACCGAGACACGGGGCG
Organism: Bombus pascuorum; assembly: GCF_905332965.1. NCBI lineage: Eukaryota > Metazoa > Arthropoda > Insecta > Hymenoptera > Apidae > Bombus > Bombus pascuorum. The sequence goes on along the minus strand of NC_083488.1, from coordinate 31,945,296 downwards.
ACGTGGTCGTGTGCAAATGCCCCGTCGTTCGCGGAACACGCTGCACCGGCCGCGATTCTAGCGCGAGCGCGAGGGTCTCCGGAGATCGATCCCCGATTAAGCGCGATTGTGTACGCTGTCTTCATGAAAATTTCAAAGCCGTGATGAGAAATCGTTTTTCTAACGCCGAGCTGTGTGCATCGCCGCAACTGTACAGACTAGAAACGCTGCAGTGTTTAGGAAGGGGGTGAGATTCTTGCGAGACAAAAGTAAAGCTATGTGCATTGTGCTTAGGAATTACATTTGCTTGACTTCTTGCATATGTATTTCGTTTGACGTTGTGTATGTAAAACTGGTCCAAATTCTAGTGTGCAATGTCAAAAATATTATTTACAAAAATATTGGGGAAGTAGTGGTTTTATTATTGTTAATTAATAAGAAAGGAAAAGTTTCTTAATTGAGATCTTGATTCTTTTTAATTTTCTTAATTTCTCTATCAGTCAGAAGTTTGGAAGCATTAGATACGTGCAGCATAAAATTGAAAAATTTAATAAGAAGACAGCATAGATTTCTTATCACCTTAGGCAACTTGTTCGACGAGAATCTATCAAATTAAAAAAAGTTACTATTGATATTTATACTATAACATTAATTTTGAATTAATACAGATTAGCAGGAAATTTAGTATAAGTACAATTAAAAAAATAATTCCATGGTTTTGTCTAGTAGTATAAAGTATGAGTTTGCAGAAAGTAACATTTTTATCGCTAGCCCAATTCCAAATAAAGTTTGATTGTAGCAATACCAAAATTCATTAATAAAATAGACATAATATAATTTGATATATAATAGGCGCATGTGAATCACAGATTACTCTCATCACGGGTCAATACAGTTTCTACTAATTGCGAGATTCTATCAGGTACTCCCAGATTCCAGGTTCTCCAAGGATCCGATCCAAGTGGATCACGGAAGTTCTAATATTCAGAAGTCAGAAACACCCATGATCGTCAATAATCGAGAGTAACGAAGGCATTAGAGTTTGTTTCTCAAGCATCAAAATTTTGAAGTACATCGTGATCTTAGCAATATTAATTCGACGATCCTAGGATCTCGAGCACTCTTGGCATACCTTGGTACCCTGGGACCTTGAAGACTATGGCTCCTTTGCGTCGCTAGACTTTGGAAACCTTTCTCGACAACCTTCGAATTTGGAGAATTTGGGAACTTCATACGCTCTAATGCTTCCAGAAATCTAAGTCATTCGTGATTCTAAAAATGCTGGCTACTTGTTAATCTTGCAACGTTTAAAGCTGCAACGTTTAAAGCTTTCTTTCCACGACAACAGAAATATTTCGATATTTCATAGGAGTTTAATAATCCTGGAATCTGAACACATTCTGGATGGCTCACATAGGTACGGGTAGAACTTGCGTACATCCTAAATGCCTCTCGTAGCTTTGATACCTCCGGTGACTCCAAATACCTCCAGCACCTGTAGAATTTCCAATCTACAAATTCCAATATTAGCTCTCGGTCCTTGGAGACACTTGCATCTGTAGTACATTAAGACTTTGAAGCTATGTGTGATTTAGATCTGTTACGTACCAAAGTCTAGTCCTTAGAGCTAGCCATTGAAGGAAATAGATCTCTTTCATCGGGTATAAAAGATCTGGCCAAAATTTCAATACCCATATAAACAGGATTATGCAAATGATTAAATAAATGGAATAAATAGAATTAAAGAATAAGTTCTATATCGTATTATATATCGTTGACCATTCTATCCTTGTAACATATTCGTTTTCCCAAATTTGATAATGATCTTTGTAATTTGATTTTTCAATATAATTTTAGAACTTTGAGATATCTCTATCTTTTTATTGAAACTTTAGTATCGTTTACAATTTCTTGTACAAATATAATTTAATATTTTATGATCGTCACTGTAGGTTTCTAAAAATCCGCTGCACCATGTTCTACTAATCAGAGATATCTCTATTTACGAACACATATATTTAAATGAGAAAAATGCGAATAATTTTTCCTTCTTTTTGATTTCGAACGAGTGCAAGTATAGGCTTCCTAATTAAATGGATTTCCACGATTTAAAGTGCCTACTCTCTTTTTCAGGAAAGTGTGTACAACGTGAAAGAATAATTATTCGTTTCCTTTACTCATAACAGAACTATAGTATTCCATAAACGAGCATATCGAAGTTAATAATTAAGAATATCACAAGTTAATTAATAAGAAACAAATCACAATGATGCATGCATTACATACTTCATAAATAAATCATTCCAATAGCGATTTACATATCTCACAAGTGCATCTCCACCTAATTTCGAATCGTTGCTTTCAAGAGCATAGAATTTATGTAGAATAATCTACCAGACTGATGTATATGGAATGTCGTTTTCTAAGCAGAAATTTAGCCATAATATTTATATATGCATGTATTCCACATCTCGTGCGTATATATTCTACACCTAGAAAAATCTTCCCCGTGTTGAAACTATCAGCATCTTTTAAAAGATTATAGATCGTTGATATACATACATGCTACACCTAAAAACGCCTACCCCATACAGTATCAAGGGGTATACGAAATAATTACAGATATATTTGGAAAGAAGTTGTCCTATACGAAAAGCATCAAACAAAAATCCATCCTAAATCACGAGCATCGACAATTCAAAAGATTCAATCTCCATTTCTCGATTTATTCCGTATCAAAGAGCATCGGCCCGTTGAAGATTAAATGCGTGTCGTTAATACACGAATTACGAAGTTCGTTGAGACGCGATTGAAAAATATCACGAAGTTTTAAGCAATCCCGGGGATCATATCCGCGCCCGGCAGCAAAACTTTTGATCCTGGCTTGGCTCTTGCCTCGCGGCCCCGGTTATCCCGTAAACAAACCATTTCCATGTGAATCGAGGGAAAAGAAGCCGTGGAACGACTCCTTGGATTCCCTTAAGAGAGTTGACTCACGGGGACAGGGGTTGCTCGAATAAATTAAAAACTTTCCGGCACGGGGCCAAGTTCAATGTCGGCAGTCGCTTCCGACGACATCCTCGTCGCCGTTTATGTTTCCACGTAAACAGACCGCAGTTTCCTTCTCTTTTTCGCGTTGCGTTCAATCTTCGCTCGCGTAATTGCCCCGTATTGTTCCGCGGTAATTGGCCGACAACACACGTCAACGGACGAACAGGGCAAGCTCGTGTGCTCGTGGAAAGTAGAATCTCGATCTCGCGATAGTCGAGATGGAAGTTTCGAAAGTTATTCGAAAGATACGTAGGTGAAGGGTAGGGGAAGAATCGGATTGAATTTAACGTGGGCTTTGCGGAACGGCGAAGTATAAACGTACTAAGATTTCTTTCCAGCGAAAAGGACGAAAGGAAAATGGTCGTTGAGTCTAGTCGTTTCCAGACGAAATGGACGAAAGTGTTAAGAACAGATTTGCGAAGTTCTGGTTTATAGATTAGATTATAGATTTATAAAAGTTCTTCTCATGCATGTTGATAGTAGCTGCTTATTCTTTCATGTGTTGAGTTGTTTTATCATTTTCGGTAGGAATGTGGCACTTTTTATTTCGTACCGTTCCTACAATGATAAATAAAAATTGAATAAATCCTCGTAGTCGTGGCATTTTACAAAATTGTTTTCCTCCTTCCGACTATGAAGGGTTACAAGAAACGTTCTGTACATCGAGAAACAGATTCTTTATCTTTGAATAAAATGGTGTATTTTCGTATCGATACCAGGAAAAGGAATGCGCAAACACATACAGTGACCTTCGAACGATCTCAGACTGTTGAATACTTCTTTACAGAGGCAAGTGGTTCAAGCTTCGGAGACCTTATGTAAATAATGTACAGAGTAAAAGACGTCTTGGTTCTTGCTTGGTTAAACAAATTCGATTTTCATATAGTCGTTCGTATGTGGTAGATTTTGGTAAAAAGTATGTGAAGAATATAGAATCGTGTTTAAAAAGAACCGTGCAAAACTTTAATTTTATACTAACTTAAACTTGGTTTTTATATTATTAGTTATTAATATACTAGGCTCTCTTACATAATAATTTCCTAATCGACAATATTGATAAATTATAATATGATATAAAATCGATAAGCTAGAAGTTATAGGATCATGTAACCTTCTCTTTTACAATTACAATACACTTCCTTATCCTTAGATGCACCACCTTTAGCAAATATCATCTCAATTTTCAAACGATGTCATTAACCGTCTCGTTCTCCTTAAGACCCCATCAAATATCTCCCTTCCAAAGGAGCATATCACGGGAATTTCTCTAGCAGAACTTTGCCACGTCTGTTCACGTAAGACTTTGAAGTTTGATCATAATCGAATAGACCGGCCGCACGCGAGATCTAAATTTCATTTAAATTCAAAATGAAGGTTTTACCTGAAATTAATGGTAACCTGTCAAGCTTGGTAAGTAGATTGCATTTTCGCCGGGGTTATTACTTGATCAATGATAGTTACAGATATAGGTAAGGAATCTTCCCTAACTTCCTGTACTTTCAAATCTGATACGATTCATTTCCTTGTAAGGTAAGAATGAAATTGCCCCAGTGAACGTATCAAATACAGTTACACACATTAATATTCGGACGCAGCATTATCTCCGTAATTGTTGCTTTGTGTAAGAGAGGATGATCGTTTGAACCTCCTCATGCTTATTTGACAATATGAACCATTTATCGTAGCTTAAAAATACGTAAAGAATTTCTGCCTACAGGCAACGTTTAGTTGTACGACAAATTTTTAACAAAACGAACGTCGTTCCGTTTATCTTATCAATTCGACGCGATCTTCTTCTTTGTAGCGCTGTATGTAAATTCAATTGACGCGTAAACACTGACCAAACAACTCTTTAGCGAAACACATCTACTCCACCTTGGCTTAAACCAGCCAATTTACAGGCAATCAGCTCGACATAAAATCCTCGTTAATTGTTTCAGCTGTCCCGCAAACCGAACAAACGTAATCCACCATTTCTCGACACTCCGCAAACGTAAACTACACGCGAACAATGGAACTGCTCGAGTCGCCGAAAATCGCCCGCAACTCCATTCACGGTTTATTTTCAAATTTCTCTACGAGTAGCGACGACCGTTGTTGCGTGCTCGATCCGGCTGGCAACGATCTCCGGTCGACTCTCGAACGAACCTCGTTGAGCTGCGGTTGCCCCGGAAAAACAAGCCGATCGTATCGCTGCCTCGGCTCCTCGAGATCGACTCGAGATTCCATGTAAATGCGATCTCACCCTCTCGACGGTGCGGCGCAGCTCGCCAGCACCGAGTGCACCCGCGAGAGAATGAAAAGTGGCCGTGGGGAAACGTTCCCTTGCAAATGGAATGCAAAATCCTGGACGGTGTGTGTCGATGCTCGTGGGAACTTTGCCGTTCGTAAGCACGACGACGAAAGTCCCCGACGAAAGGATTTCCAATCTCCTTTAATGGCGCATTAATCGCGACTCTGCCGAGGGGACGCAACTGGACCAGAAGAGAGAAAAGAGAGGGGAAAAAGGAAAAGCTACGACGATGGAGGAATCGAGGGAAACGGGTTGGGAAAGAGAAAAGAAACGAACGAAGGAAGAGGTTCGTCGCGATAACCCCCGGATCGAAGCGGTTTTCAATTGACAACGGAGCGACCGATAGTCTGCGAAGTTTCCACCCAGTACCGATTATCGATACTCTTGCGTCGAGCGACGGCTTTGCCGCGCGCCAATTTCTCTCGAGCGTTATGAAGTGGCGTTAAATAGACGCGGCAGAAGCGTCTTTTTACCGGGATGAGTCGCTAGATACTTGGACGAGATGTTAACGGTTAAGAGAGATGAGGTGAGTACATGTTGCGAGAGCTACTTCAGGTGATATTAAGACGATGTCTCTTATGGGTTTATAGTGGCTTGGAGCTGAGATTTATTGGTTCACACGTAGAAATAAGGACGGTCCCGTACGTGGAATAATCATATTACAACATGAAATACAAGCATTTTAAGTACATAACACGTGTTTGTATGTATGTAGAAGGAACCGCTATAACGATGTTAATCCAATTAGATAAGAATCAAATAAATGAGTTCTTTTCTCTCATTTTTATAAACCGTAACGCGTTCTTACAATAAGAAATGTAGAAATACTTTGCCTTAGATTGTAAGAATCTGCCATTTTTCGTCTATTTCCCACAAATACTTATGTCTGTTTTATAAATAGCATGCACGTATACGTAAATATAATTTATTATAATGTAAAGGAAAGCGTTATAACATATGTACATAATCCAAGGTATATCTGAGAGAAACTAAGAATACAGCTATAAGTTAGTGATTAGAAATGCTTCGTTTCAATTGTATTCTTTTTCAAAAACACTGTTGATATTTATATGTACCACTTTGCGTAATTGACATCTAGTCTAGTATCTAGTCCATCAATCATATTCATAAGAACTTTCTGTTACCATTTTTTTAAGTCGCGACCAATTCTGTGATTTTGCTACTCTTTTCTTTTCTTCATATTCTTTTCTTTAAATTCACCTTTAATTTATCAAACCACATCGAGTATTTTGTATAAATATATCTATATTTTCGTGGTCTATACTGCATTCTTCGTAATACGTTTAAGTGTCCTGTAACGAATAGGAAAGAAGGGAAATAGAAAATTATCTCATTCTTGTCAATAACGATCATATTCATCGGTACTTCTAGCTAGTAATAACAAAAGTAGCGTGAAGAAAGTTACTTAGAGACCTAAGTTTTAGACTCTTGAAATATAAATTAAATTTTTCATACTTCCCGAACACTTTTCCTCACACAAACAACTGAATAAATATTATTAGTGAAACGTTAGAAATCACGAATTACAAATTAGTACATTTTCGCGTCGCAATAACAAGTTCTATAATAAAAGCATTGTAACATTTTTGTAATTTTAACAAATTAAAACAAATTAATTGTTTTTATAGAATTGCAAGTTTTGAATTGCAAAATTATGCGCTATAACATACAATTCACTATTTGTAACTTATTAATTTACTAATATTATTATGTAATTGATGAATTACTACAAAAGAAAGCTCTAAAAGTAATTCTAACTTTCACAAGCTAGACTGCTATTAAATAAACATTTCATAAATCAAACTCATTCTTTGTATAAATTTAACTTTTAACAACAAACAATTATCAATCAACAAGTGTTTCAAATCTTCGAACACAATACCATACATATGAAAACAAATTTCACAAAGAGCAATAAATATTATAATCAATAAGTTCTACGTAGTCCTGCAAGACCAAATCATCGGTATAACGATTAAACAGATCGATAAATTAACCATCCTTGACCCTATCTGTGCTTTACAAAATCGATCGAAACGGTTCAACGCCCTTGTTTCGAACTCGTAAGAAGAGAGAAGAAAGGCTGACCGGAAGCTCAGGCCACGAACAAGCCACCTAGCTATCAGACACACGGTGTGTTCAACGAGTCGAGCATAATTTCGTTGGTGATTAAAAATGCCAAGCTGTCAAACCGCAGGCGAATACAAACTGCATGAAGCGCGCTGCGTCGTGCAGAATTACCTCGAGCAGCCAGAACTTTCGAGGATCAGGGGCTAATTGGCCTACCGGAAACTATAATGTAACTACTCGAAACTTATCGAAGGGAGAGAAATTTCCAGCAGAACGGCCCCGATATTCTAACAATTATTCCTGAAAGTTTCGAGTAACCTCTTGCTATAGTTTCAAAACGATCGGTTTGCAAAAATCTTTTGGATACCGTTGTGCGATGAAAATTTCCAAATCCAGTAATAAAGTTGTAAAATTTTGTAAGTAAATTGGTAGGAAATAATAGATGTTATACGATTTCTTAATAAAATACGCTATTATTATTTGTCTCTATGGTATCGTATAATACAATTTAGTTCCAGACCATATAAGCCAATGAAAAGACAACTTTTCCTGTTTAATGCCACATTTAACGAATCTGTGGAACAATCGTCATGAAAATTTCGTCGTAAATCGGCTTAAACTCGCTTCGTGCTCGCCGAGTTTCTTCATTCGCTATCTAAATTTCAGTCGAAGTTCAAGTATCTTCGAATTAAGTCTGAATCCGAGTATTTAGGTTAAACCCGAGTTAAGTGCAAGTTGGGCTAAATTTAAGCGAAACCTGAGTCACGTTCGAGGCATGTCGTAGCTCTGTTCTTGAATCAACTCGAATTTGCGGAGACCGCGAAAATCATACGTTACACCTATCGCACGGATAATTTAAGAAACGCTGATTCAAATACGAATTTTACTCAAAACTCAAATTAAAATTTGACTCATTGTCAGTGAGGAAAACATTCAAAGTACAAAGAATTCTTGTGTGTGTTATTCAACAAACTTTCGACAAAATTCGACGAAGGCTCTTGAACCTCGGCCAATTCGTAACCCTTTGTCACGTCGCGAACCTGCCAATTGGCCATTGCCATCCCGCTAGCCGTGTTAAACGCACGGAAATGCTATGCTATTGCATGAATTAGAATCATCGAGAAAAACAACTCGGTAGACGTTACAGAAACTCGTTATGTTCTGGCAATTTTTGATATTACGTGAGCAGGCATGTTGGCTCCGTTAGATGTTAATTAGCATCACGATACTTCAAGTGACATTTACGACAGTTGGAGAGATTTATTTTGAAAATAACGTACAGTTTTGTATTACGTTCTATTATTGGAAGCATTATAATTCTTAGGTGAATGATATTGAAGACGATAAATGGATTGTTTTCATGCAACCGATTTTTAAAAAATATCATCTTCAATATTTGGATCGTATGAAATAATCTGGAAATGAAACATTTATTCGATATTAAAATGCAAAATGAAGGAAAATAAAATATGTAAATTTCCTCGGCGTTGAGGTTAAAAATTCAGAGAGATAAATAATATGAATTCCTTCGATATTAAAAATGAAAAGATATCCAACTTTTCAGGGACGCAGTTTTTTAATCTAAAAAATTATTTAAAATATTTTTTAAAAGTAGATGTATCAGGTATGCTGAAATCTTAACAACCTCACCTTTAGATTGATTTCCAAGATAAGTTTTGACATTTTTACATCAGAATCTCCAACTACTCCGAGTAAGCCTAGAACGTAGACCAGAAAACCAAGATAGAGTAAACTAGCGCTTCATAAATTCAAAGATAAGCCATGAATTTTTATTTATCTCGTATCACTTCCACGATCTCCACTTCGATTACGAAACGATCACTATTCGAGTAGCTTCTCTCATTTCACCTGCTAACACGAAACTTTACGCGTCATATTATGCAAGACAACAAAGCACTGAAATAAAGCGTTTTACAAGATCTGCCAAGAGTTAGTACTTGAAAACAAGATTCCACATTCCATTCTTTGCTCACGAGTATCGGCCTTCATAGTGTCAGCGACTTCGTTCGACGATACGATATTAGTTCGGAAGCCCTAGATTTGTACGCAGATGCCAATAATCCAGTCAGAGGACACATTTCCTCCCATTTTCCACGAGCATTTATCATCATGCTACTATAATAGCAAAAAATATTCTTTTCTTTTTATAAAACTCCCATGGCAATGAATTCCATCTATTTTCAGTTATTTTCACCCCTAAACAACTGTCTTATTTAATATATCAAAATATCACAAATTACCTCAACTGATCCTCGAAACAATTTTACTTGGCACAACCTGGTGCAGAACGAACCGGTCGGTTTCGAACAAGGCCGTAGTCATTGATTTACAGACCGTCGAACGACGAATTAATTATCGTTAGGACGAACCAGTCGGTTCAAATCCCTCGAATATCCGGAATTCACCGGCACGAACAGAGGACACGGTCGATTAACGCGCGGGAATAAATAATCGCCGGTGATGAACGAACGATTACGCAAGAATCCTAGGCCGGGCAACGCGCGCGTAAGGTCACCTCTGTCTTTCCCCTTTTCAGCCCATAAATCACTTAGGAATTAATCCCTCTAATTGGTACGGCGGTATTTAAATCGACGACGCTCGGTCGCTACCGTGGTCGAGGAGAATGCGGACGTGCGTGGAAAACGCGCGCACACGCGTCTGCCCCCGAGCACCGAGGACATGTTTTTACGCGGTCGATTTAATTCCCTCGTTTATAATTAGTCGACGCTTCCCAGTCGACACCACCAGCTGGATTCTGGGATCGTCAACGGCGATAATTCGAGCTTTCAGCGTATCATCTGCAGATGGAAATATTTATTGCGAAAGATAAAGTTAAGGTAACGATGGTCGTGCGATGTAGGAAGATGTTTGCGGCTTTGGTTTATGGCTCTTGTCGAAGGAAGGAAAGTATGATTTCGGAGAAGATGATTTACGAGCTATTCCCAGACATTTGTACAGAATTTGTATGGTTTTTTGTTAATTAGCGAGGAAGATTAATCGTTCGTAGGTAAACTAGGTCATTCGGAAGATGAACAATTTACTCCGTTACCTAACTACATCGTTTAAATCCTGAAACTCTTAAATCTCGAATACAGAGTACTTGACGAATTTGTCACCGAATTCTCGTTATTTCACAAGTAGCAAAAATGTTTCTAGTTTCTGGTGAATTTTGCAGAGAATGTTTGAAAAATATGACGGAACTTTTAAAATTTAATTGCCACGTGCACACGACCAGCACCGAGTACCACGAGTATCGATTCGAACGCCGGTTCGATGACAATTCACGTCAATTTAAGTCGTTGGTGACGAACGAAACGCGACGGTGATACGTGAAAAGATTTCCAGCTCGTTCAAAAGCAACAATCACGGCGGATTGGAATCGAATAATGGACGATCGAAGTAGAAACGGGCGGCGCTGGGGTTTTCTTTTGCACTCGATCGCCCCGTGATCACGTTGGAAAGAATCGAACGCTAGAAAATGGCGATTCCCGTGGATTTATGCTTGCACAGACGCTATTCCCTGTCGTCTCGCCACGTATTATTAACTTTCGACGATTCGCTTCGTGATAATTAAATTTACTCTTCCGAGCCAACTTTTTATTATCATTTTCTCATTAGTAGAAAGCTGACCTGGATCTTTTCGCACAATCACTCACTAACTAATAATATTGTATTAATGAATCGACTAGTTAGAAATTACAAGTTAAGTATAGACTTTTCTTTCGTAAATTTCACAATTTTACCTTCCAAACAGTTTCAATTTGAAAAAAACTCGCATCGCTCTTCGACAACGCTAAACTTCCTTTCATCCAGCAACGATCTTTCGGGAATCGAATCTTAGAATCGCAAAAGGTATGTACGCATTTCCGCATCGATACGAAACAGACATCAATATTCATTACCTGTTGCAAAACTCATCATCGCGATTGATTTTTCAAGCGCAGCGTAATTGTTGTCACTGTTACCTGGGACAAACCCGATGGTACCCGGTAGTCCTTTCTGCATTCGATTCATCGTTCGATCATCAGGATTCAACGGATAGCGCGGCTACCTGATCGATGATCGATCGACGCGTGCTCGTGACGGCACGCTTCCGTTCCGTTTTCGACGACGTTGCAGAAAACTCGACATTCGTACGACTTCGGCGAATCTCATGAAAAACGAGGAACGAATAATACTGTTCGTCGAGTTTTCGAAGAGTCGAGTCACGGTCCGTGATCGACGATACACACGCGAGTGAAAGTCAAGAAACGAACAATCGTGGCCGGGTGTCATCGAATCGTGAACCGTTTCGTGATTGCGGGTATCGTCAAGTTTCGGCTCGGAGGGTTGACACAATGGGAACTTTCCTTTCGAAACGATCTTGTTGCCTTCTTAGTTTGTTTATGGTGCGATATGAGGTCCTTTTTCGAATAGAAGTTGTTTCGATGTATAGGTGTGTATAGGGTTTGGCAAGAGGTGAAAGCTTGGGAACAATGTTCAGAAAAATATATTCGAGAAAATATTTGAAGATTGTCGAATAGGTACTTTATTGTTTAGTATCTACAAAATCATGAAGGTATATTTTGAAGAATATTTTCACATCGACAAATTATTGGGTAACTGTAAATCTATAATTTATACAATGATGTACTTGTAAAAAGAAATAATGTACTTATCCTTCGATCGAGAAAATATTTTTTATATCTTGGTTCATATTTTATATTATATATCTTATATCTTCTATTATTATTAATCTTATCTTATCTTATATTATATATGGATATTAATTAAATATCTTTAATTCCTAAAAGACATTTTATCTAAAATATTGCGATATCTCTTTGATACATTGATAAAATGATATGTAAGTTATTTCATTTATATTCCTCGATACCGTTGCTTGTAGTATACGCAACTTTGTCGCATTATTTCGATGCTTGATCCTTAATGAACCAAGATTCTTTACGTAAAATTTACTAAATATCTCGACAACAATTCCAATAAAAGGAAATAAAAAGATATTCAAAGATTTTATCTAAAGCGATCGACTTTCCCCGACTAGTCCGATAAAAAGAGCGTGACACAAGACAGAGAAAAAGAGAAAGAGAGTACTCTCTAAATCAAAACTGTCAGTCGCTTGCGCGTATTATATCCATCATATCGAACGCAGGAAAATGATCGATCCGTCCCATTCAGGAACGTTTCGATCGATCGACTGAAAGTCACGGAAACCGGGCCAGGGAACAAATTCCAAATCGGTTGAAACTAGTTGCGCCGCTTCTTGGCAAGAAAAATGTAGCCTCGATTCCTCTAAATAAACTTTTCACGGACGAGAGAAGGAAAGTACAATTCCACGAAATAATTTCACTGGCGATAATTTTTCAAACTCCAAGCTCCCCTACCCAAAGATTTATCAACTGCCAATATTGTCCGATTGATAAGCGACAAATAGTAAACTACAGATTTTTGTTTTGCAACTTTGCAATTTCATACTGCATAGAATGATCAAATAGCTGTCAATTTATATCATCTTTTGTCTTTCATAATTTTGTAATTTTACGTCAAATAGGATAATTGGACACTGTGAAATTTATAAAAGTTGCATTATCCAATTACATAAGAAAATCTACTGGTATCAACAATTTCTAACTAGCAACTTGACAAATTTCGTTAATGGTAAACTACGCCTCATAATTGTAACATCACTGCAAAAACTTCAACTTTTATACCTTGTGATATCACTTTTATTATTGTTGTATTATACAAAAAAGATATATAAATTATGCTCACTGCAAAGAACAAAATTGGCGTTTACGATTGTTCCATGATTATAGAACTAGTATAACAAAATATTTTATTACACAAAAAATGAATTCCATATAGAATAAAATAATATTATAACGATAACTTTCATAAATTAAACTGTTCTATTTTCCAGACTTCTTTCTTCTCGCGTTCTATCCTTTATCTTTGTATAAAAATTACAAAATTAAAGCGACCGTGTAGTTGCGAGCACTAGTATATTAATTGAATTGTGCAAGAGAAGCCCTAGCCAAGGAAACGGGATTAAAATGATCGAAGAGCGTTGATCTCGATACTCGCGAAGAATTCGTTGAAGCACCTCGATCGATCCCATCCGAGATGCCCCTCCGACGTGACCATTCGCCCGTTCGTTCCAATTATTCAAATTCACCCTTGCACCTGTTGCATGGCAGATGAGGCTGCGCCGTGTTTCGCGCCGCCGAGCCGTTTCGCCCCCGCGCGCTTTCCGAATAATTGCCGTGGATGCGGCCGGAAATATTTCACGCACGGACTCCGTGGGAATTCCGTTCGACGATCTTTAGCGTATCGACTAGCCGGAGGCATATTTTTGTTATGGAATTTTGGAGTAACTCGATAGAGCGGTAGATCTTCGTGATGGTTTATGATATAGAGATGTTTTTGTTATGGAAGTGGAAGTTGGAACAGCATGGATTAATAGTAGATTTAAGTCAATATACAGAGTGGCCCAGCTAGATGGAATTACCTAAATATTTGCTTTATTTATCGTTGGTCTTGGAATCTCGGAAGAATATTAGCTCGAGAAAAATGTCTTTCTAACATTGCTCGTGTCCCTTGAAATAGCGTAACTATGTCCTGAGAAATTTTGCCATACAACAATAAATAAGACGTATATTTCGGTGACTCGATTTAGCTGAGCCAGTCTGCGCACTGTACTGATTTTAAACGTTAAGTCGCTTTAGTCGAATTAGTCGTTCAGGATACGTAAATTTATTTATCTTGTTGCTCTGGATATGAAGTTATTAGACTGATCAAAAGTTGAATATTCTAAGAAATGTTTTATACATATATACGTAAGTATCAGTAGTTGAACCACTAGAATATTCGCTGTTGCCAACACGAGTAATTCGGAATGAAGGGCATGCTTCGAAACGTAAGAACAAAATTACAGAACGTAGGTGTCGAACAATTTATATATCTAGTGTTATAAAACCAATAAAAAAAAAATCTCCTTAATATCTTAGAATATCCATTACCGCAAGTAGATAATTCTATGCCGCAAAGTGTATCATGAATTAATTCTCATTACATAATCCTAGCTAAGCGATTCCGCATAAAAAATTCAACAGTACCTTACAACTTTATTCTTGCAGAGAACCTAGCATTTTCCGGAACCACTTAACTCGATCTTCTCATTAAGAAAAGAAACAATAACCCACTTTAAGTTTCGCAATTACCTGAACGTTAATTTTGCAAAAAAAGTATAAACCCTATTTTTTTTTTTTTTTTTTTTTTTCACGATACGATATGAACGCAAATGTTAGATCAAGACATATCCGACAAAGACTAAACCCTCGACAAAGTAACACAGTAACTACTTATTAATTCATCCTGGAAGCACAAGTTTCTCGTGAACTCGAGACATCGGGCAAACTTTCCAATCAAGCAGAAACATTCTATCGCCTAACCCGGCGATATATCCATCAAACTGATCAAACAATGTCAGCACAACGATCCAGAATAATTTACCAGTAAGGTGGCATCCCGTGGTCGCAGTTTCATGTCCTCGAAGTAACCCAAACGCAGCGGTGCACTCAGCTGGATCACTGTTACTCAATCACGGCGTACACTGTGCACAGATTTCCAAAGCATCACCGTTCGAAGGGCAGATAAGAATAAGGACGAGCGAAGAGAAAACACAAGAGCACGATCACGTCCTCGCTGAAGGAGAGAGAACACTCGCGACGTCCTCGAGGTCTAGGCAACGACTGGCTGCTACCAAGATGGTCTGTTGCCGGCCTGGTCCCCGCGTTCGCCACAATAGAAACTGGTGGGAGATCAAAACGCTGACTGGCCGCTAATGCACGCGTATATACACTACACGCGTTGCTCGCGCGCTACACCACGTCTGTTCGTCGGTGCACGCGTGCATTCTCGAGGAGAAGGAACAAGAGAATGCAACTACGGTTTGATGCACGTGTGGGTCGTTCGCGGAAAATCCAGCTGGAGGAGGCTTGGTCGGTGAACGAATGCCAGTTTGCCAAAAGTGTAAGTGGACACGCGATTGCGTAACAGGATAACGGTGTGCTACGATGAATGAATAAGTCGAGGCGTAACGAAGCACTAATGAATCGATTCACGGAACGTTGCTACCAGTTGAATCGTGTGTGGGTATATCGCGGCGATGGAGTAAGGGCGCTCGAGGTGCACTTTGTGTGCTTCAGAGATGAGAGTTTACGCTCGATGGGCGGCATTCGGGAAATTGAGAAGCTCGTAATTGGACTACGATTGTTTATATATTTTTAAAAAACTTAAAGACGTTGAAGCTCGTAGGATGTATACGTAATACGCAACAGTGTACGAAATATCCAAAGTATTTACAGAATCTTCAGATCTTAATTTAAAACGACGAATTTTTGAAGCTAACAACATGTGAAATCGAAGCTTTCGAAATTTCAGTGATCCAGTTTTCGAAAATATCGAGGTTTTATAAACTTTTATGAACTCGGAGATCGATTGATGAATGTCTTATTGTAGCATTTAAATAAGTTGAATCACGATCAGAGTCTTTGCTTCAAGAACATTATTCTTAATCGATGTTTAAATCTAAGCAACGTTTCACGCTCACGTTTACTATTCGCTTCTCACCTCCGTACCTACATATATACCTTTCTCCATGAATGCATCGCATCTACAGCATCTGTATCATGCGTACAGAGAATATGGGAACATAATATAAACGTGCGTATTCGCGCGAACGCGACGCCGGTGTGGCAGCGTTTAATTTACTTAACACGGATATGCAACGCAGTCTGTGGTATCGTCCACGCTCCAGTAATTACGCATGCAATTTCACTGCAAGGCCCTTAGGGCACGTCGAGGTCGAGCGATCTCTCGGCGCCAACTCCCCAACAATTTCGCTTTTCGAATCGAGACCAGGCCGGCATTGATCGAGCATAAAACATCGTCCATGCTTCTCGACCGTATGCAGGCCTGACTGAAGCAGGAATATAAATGTACGAACAAGCGACGACCGATCGCAATTTATGGTCGTCAAAAATTGATTCGATCACCGACCCAGTTTTCTAAAATTCTGACTATGAAGTCTGTAATGAAAGATTGTTCTCCGTGAAGTCGATCGCCTGTTTAAAAAAGATGATCTTCCTCGTACTAAATTTTTATCAGGTGTAAGTGTTACAAATAATGTGCGAATAATTGTGATTTTTGTGCTTTATAACGTTAGTAAAACATTTCTAAAAGATAATGCAAATTTCTTATTTTTATTTTATAGCTTTTATTATCAATATATTCAGCAATCATTTGTTTGCGATATCTATTAGATTTATTCGTCTACGACACGATGAATGGAATTCAGCAATCGTTAGCTTGCTGAATACCGATATCTGTTACGATTATTATCAGTTTGTAATATAATTCTATGATTTGCAACTGTATCAATCTCAACAAGTATTTTTCACGAACATAGGCTTTAAAATAAGATTGCACTTCAGTCAAGAATGATTTGTTTAAGAATTTTATGGTTCGTTAAAGAAGGATGTATCTGGTGTCCTATTTGGTAAGAAAGGGTGAACGTATGTGTGTAAATGTATTCGAACCACTGATTTTCTCGAGCTATTTTCTGTTGCGTAAGTTGCAGTAATCTATGCTACACGCACCAATTTAATCTTGCGTGGCTGATGACAGATATACGCACCACAAGAACATATATTATTTAATAGCGATACTTTGGTTGGAATGGTGCAATTAATTTCTAACAGAGTATTTGGATCTTTTGAAGAAACAGGATTAGTGAAAGATATGTTACTATTATTCTTATACCGTTAAAAATTAAAGAAAAAATAAATTGTCTTGGAAATGAACAAAGTTTTTCGTAATTAGCGATTTCGACGATGAATATCAATTTTAAAAAAATATATACCCTTTGTAAAAATATTTTTTAGAAATACAGCATTATATTAACGATGCTGGTTAGATCTTTTGCGAGGATTAATTTAAGGCTAATATTAGAAAATCCCAAGAGTACGCTGCTTTTACGCTTAATGTCTCTTCGACGTGGTTAATAAGGAATAAAACTGTTGGAATCGAGTTTGAAAACGATAAAGATATTGCGACATAAAACGGAAAACTCGAGAACTTTGGTAAAAATTGGTTTGTTACAACGCGTTTCCTTCTTGCAAACAGACGAAGCAAACAATTCCGCGTAAGATTAATAAACTGAGAAACTTCTTGTAAGTTGTTAGCTCAGTCTCGTTTCGTGGCAGATCGTTTAAGAGATGAGTGTTTTCTCGAAAAATTGTTCTGTAATTGAAAGATTGAGGAGTCGGGTAATGTAAGTCCGAAGACGCAAGCTTTTTAAACTTCCAAGATATTGAATATCACGAAGCCTCTGAAGGGAAATTCTAGCCACTTTGCAGACATAAATGTCAAAGAAATATTCAATGAAAAATAAGAATTCTCTTTATTCTGATAATAAAAATAATTAAAAGAAACAAAGAGAAAGATGCCAAAACAAGCTGTTGAATATCTTCTTCAGGGTCGAAATTCCATAACAGTGTATGAATGTTGTACGAAAGTATAAATTAAAACAATGTCATGATATTTCTAAAGAAAATTCAAGTCATCTTGCAAACACAATGTTAAATAAATACACAAAAAAAGATAGTAAGAATCTTAATAATAATTCCAAAAAAAAAGAGATACAAAGGAATGTCTATAAAACTAAAATCCATTTCCAGTTACAAACTAATAAACTCGAACATATTTCCGCAACTATAAATTAAGCAGTTTTAATTGAAGACGTTTAAACGAAGCGCCTATTCCAAAGAAAACATAAAATACTCTATACACTGTAAAGAAACGAAATCGTATAGCGATATTATAGCTCTGTATGAATATTAGATCCTAAATGCCGTTCTACAAATCGAGAAAATCAAAGGAAACTCATTAGCATCCGCGTCTTAACAGGATTATTCTTAACACTGTTACAAATGCCTTTGAAGAAAGGTTTAGCGCAGCAAGGCGCTAACGTATCCTCTACCATTAAGAGAATGTCGTTTATTTTTAAATCTTTGTTTAAGAAAGAGAAATTCTATAGGTATAACGCCACCAATTATCAGTAACGTGCCTAATCTTACAAACTGGCAACTGGTAGTCAATAATTACCATGAAAGTACATCATTATGTACGACGATCGATCGTGACAAACAACGATACCGTGTAATATGCAACATTTACTGTTACTGCTTCCTCAATTTACGGCTGCCCGATAATTACATCCGTATTATTCATACCTACGCACCTCGTCGCAGCTAAACCTTAGAAAATGAAACCATTATCGCTTTCGTTCCATCGCTTTGAATGTTACTTCATTGTAAGCTGTGATCCAGCTACGTATTAGTTATTTTGAAGAATATGGGACTGCAATGCCATTCCATATAATTGTGGTACTCGTATAACACAGTCGGATGATTGTTACCGCGTTATCGTATAATGCGATTGCGAAATTGCTTTAGAAAAGACGTCTATGTGACGGTAGATGTCAGAGGTGCAAAACCAGTATTTTGTCGTTGTTCTGCCGTGTTCGCCTTCTATGTTTTGTTGCAAGCTTGGCTCATTTGTAACACGTAAATGTGTGCATTTAGGAAGTAGTTCGAAAATCGAAGTTATACATTTACCTCTGTACAACCAGCAAGACTTTATATACTGACTATACAGAATTAATTGTGTTACTTCAAACAGGGATTTATCTTAGTTTTTACGCCGTGGATACCGTAACTGGAATTCGTATCACGCGAAACATATCTTTCATTTTATAATTGGAAAATGTCGAACAAAAATAAAATGTCGGAAAAAGATACTGAAAGTATTACAACGTTATAACTTATAATTCAAGCAGCCTTTATAAAATAACGACGTCGATCATTTATTCAAACTATATTTAATTCCATACTCAGGTGAAATAGATTCAACAAATACGTGGCTTTATGTAGTTATGCTGATTCAGATTATACCAAACTGCATTAATAATAGAATCTATCGCACCTCAATGGTCTATTTCAGATCTTGCGAAGATATAAATAAACTTTATTTCCGTGAATATTCCGTGAATCTGTGTTGCTTCTATATCTCTGGTGACGTCGAATTTCTACGATTCAACGTTTCCTCCTTTAGTAGAATATTCACTTGAAAATCGCATGGAAAAATATTTTACGAGAACATGGTCAGCGGATGATTCAACGGATCTAGTTAGATCTAAAAGAAAGTTAAATTTCTCGTAAAAATATTTTCCGTCCTGTTCACGGATTCACACTGAACTAACTCATTTTACTCTCAGCGTAATAATGCTTCAACATACTCTACATTTCAAGAGGAAATTACGTTATACAGTAATATCGTTTACTACAAATTTACTCGTGAATTGCAATTCCACTGTTAAAAGCTTTCTTTCTACATTCCAGATACATAGTCTCGTTTCCTTAATAATCTTAATGTAGAGAATCCCAAATGACTTTGTACTTAACAAGACATTACCGCAGAACGGAAGAACACACAAAATTAATTACAAATAAAAACTATCCAGGAAAAATTGTATAAATTCATTCTTGTTAATTTTATCACTCTTATACCAATTAGTGGCTGAAGAAAATTATCGTAATATAAAATAGTTGAAGAATAAAATAAGGTAATAAATTCGAAGACACAAGCCTCTTAAAAATAGATAATAGATTCTGAAGTAGAATGTTTTCTAAAAAACGAACGGTATTGGCTTAACTGTTATATTAATTCAACTTAATTAAAATTACACTGCATAATTAACGTTATCAACATTTTTTAATCGTTCAGAAAGTCTACGAAGGTAAATTTATCAGATTGATGCATAGTTTCGACGTAGAATCGATCGACGACGTATCGAATTCTAAAGAAATTATAAATTTTTCGTTATAATCGTTTTCATTAACAAATTATATCCAGATAAATAGATGTTCTATTCGATTTGGAAAACTTGTCAAGAAGAAAGAACAAGGACAAAAACCAAGGGACACTCGAATCTAATTACAGTTCCCAAACTCACCAAACGGCATCTCCATAAATCACAAGGTTTATCTCTTTATTCACCTGGCTGCGAGTCACATTAATTTTCCTGCGATCTCGAAGAACACACTTACACCAACTATTTTAATGTATTTTCAAATTATCTTTTTTCCAAATATTTCATTCACATAAGATCAAACTTGAATGGAATAACTTGTATTCGTGCATCTCCTTTTATTTTATTTTTAGATTCGGTGAAAGGACAAATGCCAGAGACCATTCACTGTGGTCAGCCGGATGCTTCTGGATAGAACAAATCGTTAATCTTCGGTTGTTAGCTAAAATGGCGCGATACGTATCTCAGAGTTTCTGTTGCAGACGGGTGATTCGTTCAGAGTTTAGAGTACAGGTTTCATAGCGACTCCTTGTGACATTTAATGTAGCCGAAACGTTTGTTATGCCCAGCTTTGCCATGGACGATAAATATTTAGTCTAAGAAGAAATCGTAATGAGTGTTTCTCGATCGAAGAGTCAACGAGTATAAAAACACAAGACGCAGTTAAGAAAAAATGAGGAAACTGACTGGCATATCAAAACGAGAAAGGATTAGGCACTCTATCGCGTGTTTATCGAATATTATCGAATATTGCTATTGGTAATTTACTTTTCGGTAAGATTCGATATGTTAAGATATATTTCTGCAGATGTAAATCATATGATCATAGAAAAAATATCTAAAAGTAGGAATGTTGCAATTAGTTTCATTAGAGATAATAGAACGTATCTATGCTTAGAAATAGCTGTGGCAAAGATCACATTCAGCTATGTGAAATTTGGAGTCAAAGCGCAAGATTGAAGTAACTATTATAGTGGTGCGAACGTTGCTAAACAGTAAGCTTTGAAATCCTCGCAACTCAATCGCTAATGTAGATGCAACACAGATTCAATTAGAGATAAATCCAGTACAGTTAGTTAGCGATTTGTGAATTATATGACCGAACAGATACGTAGCAGAGAAATTCTGTTTCAGACCCGGAGATATTGACACGAGCGCGACGTCTGAAAGTAATTATAATTAATCTTGAATGGATTTAGCTGCACTTTGATGAGCGAGAGATTTACTTTCTTTTTGGATAACCGAAAATTTATTTGTAAGTTTTATCATGCAATTTATGTATATGCAATTTCCTATGCAATTGAAGACGATTGTTCGTTTTTAATGAATGTTGTAAAAACATTCAGCTATGGTACATATACTATAATAAAATGTAGTTATCTAAAAGTTAACTTTGAATTATTCCATTTAGAACGTGGAAAAGGTGTTAAATGTTAAACAATTAATCAAGTTTCTTGTTAAATTGATGTTGATTACTGTGAGTAATTTTCTAAGACGTTAAATTAATATTTCTAACGAGATATTTTGTTAGCTACTATTAGCCAGGGCTCTATTAGATATTTTTTGCTCCTTAACTCTTTTAATTCGTCGTTTTTTCCCAGCTCTTCCCAGGAAACTTTACGTTTTGATCTTATTTTGGATGCAGTCCCAGAGTCGACTGCGCCTTTTCCCTTCATTGTTTTTGATAATTTACCGCTTCAACGTCGACGCCCCGCCGTTCTTTCGTTCACAAAAGGCGATTACACTTTAGAGCTCGTGTCAAACTTCTTTTGTGTTCCTGAAAAGAGGTTCCCACGTAACGTGCAGCACGCGGTAACGCGTGAATTATTGTAAAGTACAGAGCTTATTCTTAACATTCTACCGGGACAATACACCGCGTCGACAAATAAATCATTCTAACTAGATGGACGTGCAAATAAATTCCATCGATAATTCCAGCTTAATATTATTCGAATAAAATTCGAATGAAAGAACCAATAATTTTTTGTTCCATCTGATTTATTTTTTAGATATTAATATTGATAAATATTGTCGTTTTTTAATTCACACGCTACTTAAACTAAAATTTATAATACACTTTTTAATAATTTTCATCGTAAGGATGAGAATTTAATGAAATCTTAATTTACGATATTTGCCTAATTTCTATAACGTCGTTAGCGCTCGACGAAATAAATTAACAGAGAAATAATTAGCGTCTTAATTTTTGTACTTGATTGAACGTTTTAGTTGTTTCTCTGAACCTCCTTTAGAAAGCTGGTGTGAAGTGAAATCTCGATTTAAATAAATTACGCAAGCTACTGCGTGCTCTTCCAAGGACATTATTTATCGAAAACAACAGCGTTTCCTCGAATCCAAACAAAATCAATTCTGCTTCGTTCTCAACGAATCGCTCGGGACAAAATCCAGAAAATAGCGCGGTTCTATTCGATCTTTCAAAGATCCCTTTCTTCAGAGCTGTCTCAGATAAACGAGACACTTTAGAAGGTAATTCTCCAGAAATTGACGCGCTGTTACGGTTTGTCGTTTAACGGAGTTTATAATATGATCGAGATGAAACACGCTAGTGTTTTTAATTGAACTATATAATTTTACTGCGTCTGTTTGATCGTACTAAATGGATTTTCGAAGAAAAAACAATTTTTAGAACTGTCGATGTTTATATTTCCAACAGCGAAGAAGAATATCGTAAATTTAAGAATTTTCGGGAGAAAAGAAGCGGATAAAAATTGAGATATTTCTGGGACATTATTCGAGAGTAATCTTCAATACAATTTATAATAGTTATTCTTCTGTTTGCAAATTTTTCTGCTACAATAAAAACATCTTTCGACCTATTTAATTTTGCTTGTGAAATGAACGAAAAGAAGCGTATTAAAAGCAACTTTCTTCATACTTTTCATTGTTTGCATACAATGGAAAGGAAAATATTTGAGTTTCGAAAGTTAATAATCCTCTTTAAGAACTCGCTAATCCGACAACACGAAGCAAAATAATTATTTTAGATATTCTAAAATTCAACGATTTTTCACTTATCATATTTTTAATCTTTCTATTGTTAGACTTCGCATTTAATTCTTGCATTGGTTTTTTTAAAACGAATAAAACGTAATCGAAATAAAAGACGCTGAATTACGCTCGTTCGAACAATATTCGAAAATTACTATCGGCATAAAATAACATTGTATCTTGAAATTTCCCGTTGAAAAATCGCAGAATCGTGGTCGTTTAATAAATTGTCCAAAGATCAGACGATTATTCGCGTAGCTTCGATAATTACTGTTCGAAGGCATGCCATTATCAATATACCAAAGCTTGTTTTTCGGTGGGGCGTCAGTCGAGGAGGCGCGTCGAACCGGAAATTAATCGACGCCGTTACGCACTAGCGGTAACTAATACAGCGACAATTAATCACTTGACAGCTGTAATCCCTGGTATCGATACATCCGTGGCCTGACCTGATCCATAAATTACAGTCCTCTGTATTGTGCGTCTTTTCTCTCGATACAAAACTGAAAAATATTGTAATCAGAGATCAACGTATCCTTTGTTAGATTTCCTTCTGCTGATTCGACGAAAGGGACAATTAATGGAGTGCATGATCGCCAATAAAATCGAATACAGGTCGCACGATCGAGATCTTTGATCTCGAAAGCCAGAAGAACGCGAGAAACTTCTCGGTATCGCTTTTCCTTTTTCATTTTTCCTGGCCGACATTTTTCTTTGACTTCCGCAGTATGTTCGAAAGACTTGGTCGTCGAAATGTAAACTCGCGTCTGCTAATACACTCGTTTTCAACAGAAAGGAAAATACGGAGGTGGAGCTGAAAATTAAATCGATGGACCGAGGCAATATTTGCTCGTTTTATGAAAAAAAAAAAGAAAAAAAAAGAACTGTTCTAGAGGGTTGAGTTTCGGGAAGTTTGAATATCGATTACGAAATAGCGTGGGATTTTATATTTTACGAATAATTTGATTTATTTGGCGAACAAAATGCAGAGAGTGCAGAGAATGATGGATTTTAATTGGTATAAAGTTTTGAAATCGCGAATGGACCTGTTCCATTCAACGTAATATTACTATAAAATTTCCTCCGTATAATTAATTTCATAACGTTTATTCGTTTAACACAATAAGAATTAATATGTCGGATAAAAACATAGTTATAAAAAATATAATAAAAACTGTAAAATTCCTCCATTAACATACGAAATCTGATAGAATAGAAATTGGGAATTTTTTAGACTCTGAACGTACCAGAATGAAAATGGATCTACTCATAAGCAGACAAAATCACAATTAGCAAGTTCGCTCTCAAGCTGATTCTCTGCGATCTTTCCCACAATTCTCTCCATAGATTTACAGTTATCGTTTTCAGGAACAATGTATGTAATACTTGTTCGCCGTGTTACGTCTGGGTCAAGGATGTTTCAAAGATAATTCTCTATTCACTATGTATCAGTGGATCGTTTGGAATTTGCCAAGTAGCTGTTAATTTCAATGAAATTTCTCTTTGTAAATTTAGAACGGAAGTAAATATGCCGGTATCTGACGGTTTTGTGAGAATATCTCGTTATTGAATGTAATATTAATCATATTCGATGTTACAATTTTGGAAAAACGGGTCTCAATGATCTATTACGTGACGTGCGTATAATATTACTGCTTTATGGTTAAAAAAAAAAGGAAAAAATGTATAGTAAATAAATAAAATAAATGTAAAAAGTTTATTTATTACGGCTTAATATTTCCGTCATATGGGCAGACTCTTCTTCCCGTATTAAAGTCTTTTCGTACATGAAAATCTCAATCTCACGCACGATATTACAAGGTCTGGATCGCAATACGTTACGAGTTATTCTTAGCTGGCCACGAGACGATGTCTCACGCGCCTCGCTCGTCCTTCCTTCCGGTTTCAATGCATTCACCAGCTAAACACGTTGAAGGTATCAAAAAGGAGATGAGAGCTCGGTGAACGGAACACGTGTTCCGGATGTAGCGCCATTAGCGAAGCCCGTTATCACGCGAGCCATTGCCCCTTGCGATTTACTCGTATCTATTCACCACAAAATTTCTTTGTCCTCGAAAGAAATTCTATGTTTGAATTGCTGACACGATTAGAAAGGGCGTTTCGAGGAGGGGACCAAGAAGTCGTAGAAAAGCAACTTGTTGAACGTAGACTCGAGACGTGTCGACGGGGTGACGGAGGCACACTGTTGAATTTGCGTTGGCATTGTGAACGACAACGACGACAAATTGATTTTTTCCTTCTTTTCGCTAGTGAAGAGAAAGATATAGTCGTCGACGTAAAGAAGTCGATATTTCCCTGCGAAATTGAAATAAAAGATGTAAGGGGGATTTTCTGGATTATGAATATTTTTATGTCTTGTAATCGTCCCTTTTCTTCGATTTAATATCCATAGGAGTTTCTAGTTATGGAACCCAGTATTTGATTATGTATAGGAATTTTGTACGATTCTGTTACGTCTAATTATATATTTAAGACAACTAATTCTCTGTCAAATATATTTGCGATTAGTGACTTGCAACTTTTATATATTAGGTTGTCCGAAAAGTGTCTTTCTTTCGCAAACTTCCTTTTCACAAGGAAGTTTGCTTCGTACAAACGTGAAACAAAGTCTGTGAAATGTCGCGGTGTTTATCTCAACAGAATAAAATGGATCGTACGTAATTCGATAAAATAATATAAAACAAAAAACACTGTGCATATATTATTTCCTCATAAAACGAAAGAAACTTGAATCAAAGTGATTTCAAATTTTAATCGCGATGATCGTGTCTCTTAGCGCTGTTGATGAATTTCCAGTAAACTATGTATAACATACATGATAAAATATATTCGTACAAATGCATGGTAAATGTTCAAGTGCGTTACTCTATACAATAGCGTACTACGTACATGTTGCTTGTTAATGATTGAATTAATTTTTTCATTCAATTGAAATTGTCAATGCGCGCGATAAACGATCCATTTTCATACACTAAAAGATTCAACTGAAAATTCATGCATTGATCGCAGAAAATATGTCAATCACCGCGAAACGTCGCGGCCTTAACCCGTTTCTCAACAAGCCGAACTGGAATTCAATCGCGTTAAAAACGCGTTCCACGAGATCCGCTGTTGGAAACGGGATTCTCGCGACGCGTTTGTTTTTCTCGCGTGAACCAACCTGGACGCGAGTCGTCGAATTCAATGGTTAACCTTGCGAGCCTGCTCTTAATCGGCGCCGGTCTCTTTCACCGTCGCGTCTTTCCGCCGCAAGAACACCGAAATCGTTTTAGCACCAGTCAAAACAACTTAACTGTCCCGTAAACGTGTTTGGTTTACGCGTTAAGACAGTCTGCTTCCTTTCACGCGAACAACGACGATTCTTTCTCGAATGTTACGAGAAGCAGGAATGCCGATACTATCCACCTTGATTATCTTTTTCAATGGTTTAATTAAGTATTTCGCGTCTTAATTACGTTTAATTATAGCTTACGCTATCGAATTCGTTGTGTTACAAAACGTTTAAAAAGAAATAAATTAAAAATATCAGCGAGCTTGAAAACAAAGCGAGTTAACGTATCAGTGAATAAATTGAATGCGTTTAATTCTTGCAGAATTGATTTCTGCACGAATTATCATCCGCTGGGATATTTGCGGTAATAACGGTTACACGATCTAAACGATTGAAATCGTACGCCGTTCCAAAATTTTCATTTGTGTGCTGCCTACCTGTTTGCATTTGAAATATATGGTAATATTTCGGTTAATGAAGTTAACGCTTGAAATTATAACACACGGTGTAATTGCAAAATTCAAACGGTCACTGCGTACCGATATTCATATATGAACATATAATTAAAAGGATGATACTGATTTAAATTATATTCACGCTAGCGTTGAATTGTAACGGTTATCGTATTATATAATATATTTTATTATCTGAAACTGAACTTTTATTCTTACACGTTTAATCAAAGAAAGGTATAATTGCCTTTGCTAATTAAATTTAATTTTATATTTCACGAATACATTCATTTCGTATCGTTAATTTAAATACGTAATAAAAGCGAATAAACGAATTGGACAATTTTCTGTTCCTGGAAATCGTTTCACTCATTTTCAAGATTAAACAACAATATCATTTTCATAGGAAATAGGAGGATGGTTTTTAGAAGAATTTTTAGAATAACGCCCAATCTGAAAGGGCAGAACACGCATGCTCGTCGTTCTTGGAAATTCTTTTCAAATTGATGGTATCCATATCAAAAAATCGTATTACACTCGCTTGCGAACGTATCATGTTGTAGAAATTTATCGGAATAAATTAAACCATTCGTATTACAATCTCGAGTTTCTTTTGACAGAATATCGTTGAAATTTGACGAGAAGCTTGAAAATTGACGAATTTTCACGTCATTAAACCAATGGAACTTTCAGTAAGTCAAAATATAATTTCCAACGAATCTCGATCTAATTAATTTTCTTTCAGATTCTTTAAATTCATTCTTGTAAATCTATAATATCTCCATGAAAACTCAGAAATTGGTTATTTTAATCACTCTGTTAGTCAATGTCGCAGAAAATCGTTCAAAGCGAGCATTCGTCAAACGGCAAAACACCATGTGAAAATTCATCTTAAGTGCGAAAGTGTTTAATAGTTGTCGTGTTTTCTACCTGGACGATCAACATCAACGCGTAGATGTGTTATATACGCTATGTCCGTCTTTCGACCTCGAAAATCAAACTGCACTCAGGCAGTGTGTAAATACGTCGGTAACGCGCAAAAACTTTCGAATTATACGAAATTCGCAGGCTACTCGTCGATGTGTGCCGGAAAAGTTCATCAAACTGGTAGAAGTTACGAGTTGCAGACGCGCGCAGCCCGGTGCACACTCAATTTCCGATCGTTTTCCGAGGAAAATCACCGACGAACCGTGAGAATCGTGAGAATAAGCAGAAGGTGAATGGTTTCTTTCAGAGACCACCAGAACAAAGAGAATTCGAGTGATTGCAAAAAACAGAGTAGGATTTTAGAAAGAAAACTGCATCGAGAAGTTTCTGATCTGCGTTGGAAAGAAGTTGAGACGGCGGATTTAGAGGCAGCGCGAGATTTCGTCAGAATTCGTCGTACGGAAATTTCAAAAAATAAGATCGCTATTCAGACTAAAAACAAGAGGTTAATAGAATAAAAATTGTATAGTTTCGAAGAAATAATTGAGAATCTTACGGGAAGATGAAAATATTCGTCGTACGGAAATTTCAAAAAATAAGATCGCTATTCAGACTAAAAACAAGAGGTTAATAGAATAAAAATTGTATAGTTTCGAAGAAATAATTGAGAATCTTACGGGAAGATGAAAATATTTGTCGTACGGAAATTTCAAAAAATAAGATCGCTATTCAGACTAAAAACAAGAGGTTAATAGAATAAAAATTGTATAGTTTCGAAGAAATAATTGAGAATCTTACGGAAAGATGAAAATATTCGTCGTACGGAAATTTCAAAAAATAAGATCGCTATTCAGACTAAAAACAAGAGGTTAATAGAATAAAAATTGTATAGTTTCGAAGAAATAATTGAGAATCTTACGGGAAGATGAAAATATTCGTCGTACGGAAATTTCAAAAAATAAGATCGCTATTCAGACTAAAAACAAGAGGTTAATAGAATAAAAATTGTATAGTTTCGAAGAAATAATTGAGAATCTTACGGGAAGATGAAAATATTCGTCGTACGGAAATTTCAGAAAATAAGATCGCTATTCAGACTAAAAACAAGAGGTTAATAGAACAAAAATTGTATAGTTTCGAAGAAATAATTGGGAATCTTACGGGAAGATGAAAATATTCGTCGTACGGAAATTTCAAAAAATAAGATCGCTATTCAGACTAAAAACAAGAGGTTAATAGGATAAAAATTGTATAGTTTCGAAGAAATAATTGAGAATCTTACGGGAAGATGAAAATATTCGTCGTACGGAAATTTTAAAAAATAAGATCGCTATTCAGACTAAAAACAAGAGGTTAAGAGAATAAAAATTGTATAGTTTCGAAGAAATAATTGAGAATCTTACGGGAAGATGAAAATATTCGTCGTACGAAAATTTCAAAAAATAAGATCGCTATTCAGACTAAAAACAAGAGGTTAAGAGAATAAAAATTGTATAGTTTCGAAGAAATAATTGAGAATCTTACGGGAAGATGAAAATATTCGTCGTACGAAAATTTCAAAAAATAAGATCGCTATTCAGAATAAAAACAAGAGGTTAAGAGAATAAAAATTGTATAGTTTCGAAGAAATAATTGGGAATCTTACGGGAAGACGAAAATATTAACAATTTTTGGTAATTAAAAGCTGACGAATTTTAAGGCTATCTCATTAATCTCGCAATTATTACGCCAAACGCTCAACGTTTAAGATTTATCTTATCGCTAGACTCTGTTGTAGAAAATCACTTAAGTAGTTGGTAGCACGCTACCGCTGTAAAAATTATATGCTATAAAAACGTGTAGGGTTATCAATGATCTTCTATCATTAAAAACGAATAGAAACTTTTGATAGTTCCTATTGTTCTATTCTAAAAGTACAAAGTATTGTTTCTCAGTTATATAATAATATCAATGTTTGCAAATTCTAATGCTATATCTTAGGTTCCTAATGCGATATGATGCAAAACTGCAAAACACAATGTATGAAGTAAAAGAGAACAAATTCTCATAAATACGGTTAAATAAATTGGTTATCTACAAGTAGAAAACATGTGTTAACATTAGAACTACCACACCAGTAAAATTGATTTGTTTTACAATTTTATTTTAAAATTCCTACTTCATGTTATATTTTTTCCCACAGTGATGTAACGAGTTTCGCAACGATAACTAAAAGAATAATACAATAAATTTTATTTTGTTTTTTATGTATTCAGGCTCAACATAATTTTGTATCAAGGCTACTTATACAAATACGAAATGCCAACATGATTGGTACTTGTCAAAGTGTAAAGGGGTCCTGCAATCTATGTATCGAACTCCAATTAAACAGTTTCCTTGTTTTGTACAACTTCCCACGCGTCTTTTAAATTTTTATCGCGTATCATTCTATACGGTGATACCAGTTATAAGGAAAATTCCGGATAAATCGCTAGATCGCTAGATGCTAACACAAAAAATACCACACCAGTCATAATGACTGCTTCTACAATTTTATAAATGTGTCAACCCTCGTTTAGGGATCCCAGATGGATTAATAATACCAAAAATGTACTACATAACATTCCTTCTGTAAGAAAGTAATAAATCAATAAATATAAAAATATTCTATTATTATATATCTTTTAAAGACCAATCATTCTGACTGGTTTTGGTAGAAATAGCATCGTCTTAACTATCGGTGGTTCTAGTGTTAAAAATGGTCTTACGAGCACGAGCGCCAAAAAACCAAAGGAAAAAAGCACGAAAAGAAGTAAGAAAATATACATCACCTACATATTCTCAACTTCCAATGGCTGCTATCCAACCGATATTCCCAACACGGGCTGTGCATTTAAATAGTCAAAAGAAGATGAAGCCAGCAAGGAATCTTGACAGCGCAACGACCAAGGATACCGATGGCCGCGAAAACCAGTTTAACGTCGTGAAAGCACTAGTCGCGAATGAAAAGCGGTCGGACACCAGGCCCCCCAGGAAATATATTTTCACGTTTCGTCGACGTTGACGTCCACATCGGGCGTCTGTCTGCGTTTTTAGCGGCCTCTCGTCCCCGGATGCCACGTATGAATATTTTCCCGAGGAGAGGAGAACCAAGAGGCAACCTGGCCCCGAGCGGATCGCCCTCCAGAATGAATTTCGCGTATTTGCAGTCGTTCCATGGCTAGTCGACTTCTCTGCAATCCCCAGTTACCTCGTTTCCTTTCATACTGTACCGTCCACGAACCGTCTACTTGTTTCCCGTCCTTTCCAGCAGCGGAACAAGAATACCAAAATGAGTGGAAGACGGTTCCAGTCAGAACTTTGTCGTAGAATTTTATCGTATGTATACATTCTTCTCTGTAACGAGAGATATACGTGGCTTGTAGGAGCTTTTGTGTTCGTAAATTAGAAAAATATTGCGGAATTTCGGATGAAGTTAATATGGTACTATATGTACGTTCCACATGCCCAAAGATTACAATTTATAAGAAAGTATGAAAAATCTTTCCTTCGAAACGAATAAATCATCTTTGAAACTATCTGAAACAATCCATGTAAGAGTTTGAGGTGATATTGGGTGTAGTGCGTTAAATAATCACTCGGTGGTTAGATCAACAATATATCTATTAACAAGTGTCTTCTTTTGATCGCGTCGCGTATCGCTCTCGATTTCGTTGCGCGGTTACAACTCGACTTTTTCGCTTCCTGGTTCAAACTCGACTGTCGATCGGATTCGATTCTTTTCTTTCTGTCGCCCCTCGATATCCCCACTATCCACGCGTTTGTTAGACCGTTGCCACGCACGCCTTCTTCTTGAACATTCGGCGGAAGGACCATTGGGATATTGATGGCCCATTAGGCACTTCGCTTAGGCGATATACATTGTTACCGAGTTCCGCTACGAGTTAAAGAGAAGGAAACGAATGAACGAGAATGCTTCAAGAAACTTAGCATTGGTCCTGTAATGTTCAACAATCAACAGATCGGAAGGTAGCTCTTTTAATGGTACCGTCTTTATACCTTCCTGTCCAGCCACCGCGTCTCCAACGACACGGAAGGTGGATATTACAGAGAACCGCCCTGATGTCGCGCGACTTTCTTCCGTCAGAAGAGCGTATATCTCTATTTTCGCGAAAGTGTTTCATGAATGGCAGACTGAGGACTATTTACAACGGACTTGTTTCTCTCCGTGCTCCTTTCTCTGGTTTGAGAACGTGTAAATAGCGCGGACGACGTGCATAGTCAATGATCGATTTAAAAGATTCGCGCGAGGTGTCAAGGAATGAAAATTTGCGAAAAAGAATTCGCTCGCGATTGTCAAATCTCGGAGAATTATTTTATTATTTAACAAGATCGCGCTTAAGATTTGAAAACCCCGTTAAAAAAGCACTAGGATAATAATTCCGTATGTTTTAAAACTGTAGAAGCAAAGAGTAAAAAGAAAGTTCTACCTAAACGAGACCATTTTCAGGAAACTGAACTTTACTTCACGAAAGTCAGCATCGCCGCGAATAAAGGAAACACAAGTGCGTTTCCGTACACGCATTTGCGCTAATGAAGTTAGCGTAGAAACGGTAACGTATCTGGAAACGAGAAGGGAGGTACAAGGCGAGAACGATAAGACTGCCACGAAAATTTCACCGATACGAACACGGTCGCAGTGAAATGCATGCCTTCCTGCTGCGTGCACTGTCGAGTCACGCCTCTCTTCGTAACAACATGTTCTTTACTCGATAAGTCTAAAAACCAGAAGCGTGGATGATTTATAATCTGGCACGTTTCAATTGTTACAACGATACGTGCCGCGGTCACCTTATCTTCGCTCTGGTAGGAAAGCGACCGATAAAAATCGGCCTGATTTACGACCAACGATGCATTCTAATCGCTGCAAGCGCCACGGCCGTATACTTAATTTCACCTTGCCCGAAAAACATGTAGAGGAAAAACAGCTGCATCGCGTAAAAAGAAAAAACAGGTTTATCGTGATATGTCGCGGAAATGATCCGACGTTGATTGCGATGTAAAAAAGTTACGTTGCGCCGAATTATGCTAGAGATAATTATATATGCACATGGCGATTATAGGAGAAAACGCGATAAGGACGTGTTCGTTGATTTTTCGTTTTTAATATCGTTTCACAGTTAAAAACGAACGTTACGATTTACTTGATATAAAATTTGTAAAAGTTAGAAATCTGAAGATATGGTTGACGAGACTTTGTAAAAATCAGAGATATTCGCTTCCGATTAAAACTTCGTCAAAGTAGGTATGCAATTATCAGACTTATAACCGGCAATTATGCGAACATTTTATCCAAGTAAGTAGAAGATCAAAACTGTGGAAAAAAATAAAACGATCGCGACACATTTTCGACGTTGATTACTTGTGCTATAATTTCCATTTAGTTTACGAAATTAATTTGGAAAAATTCACAGAAATGGGTATGAGATTTTTATATGTATTTATAATCTGATAAACAAATATTTGATTTGAACGAGTATAGGGTCAAAGCTGTGGAAAATAAAATAATTACGATACAATTTCGATACTCCACGGAATAGATATGAGATTTCTAGAAATAATCCAATATGTAATTCTTTCCCTTTCATATAAAATTCCATTTAAAAATAAATCAATTTTTGAAACAGTTCATTTTATCCAACTAATGTACCTTGCGAAACAATTTCCTCAAACTTCCTACACAAAACAAAATAAAAAATCACAGAATCGTAAACAAAAGGTAACTATAAAAAGTGACGAAAAATCGTTGAAGAGATTTGGACTCGCTTTTCAAACGTTCTGCAATCGCGTTCCCATTCGAAAAGCTTCAGCTTTTCCCATCTTCGCGAGACAATTTGACACGCGGAGGCACCGCGAAAGTCGATTAGCCGCGGCAGACGTATCGACTATCGATGGAAAATAATTATCGAGCCTCTGTTTTATGCGTGATCGCGGCGCACAGACACGGTCCGATATTAATGGTAACTTTATTGTCAATAGTGTAACAGCATGGCTGAAAATATTGGAGGAAACGAGCTGGCTTCCTCGAGCGCGACAACGGCAAACGACACAGCTGGCAGAAATTGGCGATGTCGTTTCGCGATGATAGGAATTAAATGGGATACAGGATCGCGGTCGAAAATGGAGAAACAACCGGCATGGCTCGTCACTGAATCGGACGAAAGTTACAGAGTGACGGAAAAACGAGTGCAACGCTGTCGATTAGCTTCATGATATTGTCAACGAGTTCGATGCTTGTTCCGTGTACTGGTAACTCTGTTGGTAGGCCAGTTTCATATTCGGTTGGTTTGATTGCGAACGATATTGCTTACTGTTATGTGTGATTTCGTCGAATGGATTGGTTAAACGCGACTGCCACTGTTTATTTTGAAACATTTGGCAACAATATTTTTGCAGCGAATTGCAAGGCAGAATTCAAATATTTCGTTCTATTTTTGAGGAAGCTTGATAGCGAACTCTAAAATGTATAACGTTGCCGATTTGAAAAAATGAAACTATATTTATTTACCAAAGAGACGCTCTTATTTTGATAACAGGCAGGCATAGATCAAAAACTTGAATATTAATAAGTCAAAAGTATAAATCATTGGAGCAAAGCTACCTATTTAATTTTATTACATAACACCTTGTGAAACTTCCGCTTTATCATATACAGTTATAATTTACAAAGTTAACAGGAGAAAAGAAAAATAGACGGTTAATAATTTACAGCTTTAAATTTTGCCTCGGCGTACTGTCAAAGATGTTCAAAATAATCGAACGTAACAGAGGAACATAATAAAACATGAATTAATAAATTTAAATTGTAAATTATTAATACAAAACGTTCTACAATTTCCTCGAATAATTCTTCGTCGAGATTTATTTTATTATTTACAGCTATAATTTATAAGAATAACAAAAAGAAATAAAAAGAAATAGACAATTAATAATCTACAGTTTATCGCTTAAAATTTAACCACGTGATATGATATACGTAAATTGGCCGAAGAGCAGAATTTCACCAACGGAATCGCAATTAATCTTCGAAGCAAACGCGAGCAAAATCGCATTTACATTTTCCAAAGATTTATTTTGCTTGTACACGAGCACGAGAGAGGCAACGCGCCGTTCAAAACAGATTTATAGACAATCGAGGTTTGTCGATCTTCTTGTCGGCGATCGCAAGGAACAGGCCGTCCTATCTAGTCGTAAATAATCCGCTAGCGTGAGTTTATGCGTTCCCGTGATCGACAGGCATAAAAGGAACGGTAGCTGGTGGAACGATTGATCGATGATAGCCGTGGATCGTACAGAGGAGAAGATATGAGGATTATTGGAGGTTACGATTGCCGCCTGTTAAGCGTCCTATCGAAGAAATAATTCCTTGGCTTTTCAACTCGATCGGAAGTTAACAGGCGGAAACTACGTGTTTCGTTCGCGTACCAGCTTCGATCGTGTCGACCTTTGACCATCTAAGTATACCTATTCGACGAGTAGTTTTCTCTTAACGATCGTAGTTACGTGACCGTAAAGAAATCCCTGCAGAGGATCCGATAATAGCTCCATTTTAGCAGGGAAAATTGCACGACTTCGACTTTTCTTATACAAATTTCGTGCCTCTTACAACGACGTATATTAGTTACGATTTCGCACTTTACCCCGATCATCGCCGCTTTTAGAAGGGTAATTTGTCGAAAATTACCGGGTACTGGTACTTGTAAGAAAGTATTTGAAAGAATGACTACGTAGTTTCATTCGAATGCGAAGCTATGTCAGATACCGTGAACATAATATCTTCTGGGAAACCGATAGGATGGAAACGAAGTTCCTGGTACAATGGCAGAATATCTTCTGGCGACAGTTCCTGATTATGGAGCATGGATTGCAAGAAACTTTAAGATACGTCCTGACAGACCGTATTATAAGTAGATGACTGGCTGTTCTCGAGATAAGGAGTTAAATGACAAAGTTATAAAACCAAGCTTGTTATAACGAAGAGCTTGAAATTTTTGCTTTCTTCTTAATCAAGGGATGTAATAAGTAGACTGGTGATTTTTATGCACTCGTGGGAAACTTGAAGGTACAAAAATGCGTGAAATGCATATAACGTGTAAAAATATATAGAATATTCAAAGTAGAATACTCGGTATAATATTTGGTAAATGAGACGAATCTCTACGTGA
This sequence comes from Bombus pascuorum, assembly GCF_905332965.1. Lineage (NCBI taxonomy): Eukaryota > Metazoa > Arthropoda > Insecta > Hymenoptera > Apidae > Bombus > Bombus pascuorum. The sequence continues at coordinate 31,909,046 of NC_083488.1, read as the reverse complement.
ATTTTATTTTTTTAACTACGTTGCTAGCGTTTCACGCGGTATAACGTTTCATATAAAACATACAATGTGGGCGTTCTATTGTTTTCTATTCTTTTTCTAGCTAATGGACCAAATAGTTTCGTGAGCGATACTTCCCTATGTATTTAATATCAGTTGAAAAAGAAGATCTTCAATTACGCTTATTAAAATTACATAGATCAAAGCTTTTGGTAGAGTCTTCATTCTCGAACTAGAAAGTTAACTAACGATATAACGACAAAATCTGTGTAGGAAGAAAGCTGAGACACATATAAAAAAGGCTAATGATTCGACACGGTATTAATTTAGTCCCAAGAAAACACTAATCAGGCAACGCTATAATTTCCCAGAAAGCAGAAATCACGCACGTTTCCTCATCTTATATCATTTTGTTATTTTTTTTTCTTTTTTCTCCAAAAAAAACTAACAACTCATAATCATCGCAGAGAGTTCCACCTTGTTTCACAAACGAAGAAAAAGAATCGCCTTAAGAGCCACCGCGTTTTTCCACGAGCCTCGTTCGAGTCAAACGAAGGAACTTAACGAAGTCTCGATATCTCGAATACATCTGCCGCTCTCGTTCTGATTGATTGACACTCACCCGAAGCAATCTATCAGCCTTGTAAAGTACTTTTTACAAATTAATCGATGGAATCGTAGCCTCTTCCGCATTTCCAACAGGGTCGTTTAATCGGGGGCAGCAAGAACGCCTCGAACCAAGGAACCAAATGCTCCTTTCGCCTCTATAAATCTATCTCTAATGACGATCGAACTAATTATTTCTAGCCTCGATCTAGACGTGATTACGCGCAACCGTTGTCTTCCTTTCCCTTTCTCTCTCCTCCTCTCTCCTTCTCTCTCTGTTTCTTCCGAAAATCGCCTCCGTCCGATCCCTCGACTACGTCCAACATCGGAAAGCACGCCATTTCGTGATCGATCATTCGACTCCCTTACATCTTCCTCTGGCTCGAAACGCGCATTAAAGCGTAAGCTTTAATAACCGGTTACGCCAAGCTCGGTTAGAACATGGCTTGCACGTCGAACTTGAGATGCTTCTACTCGTTGAAACGCTCCTTCACGATTTTGAGACGCTTCGTAATCGATGGAGTACTCTTGGCTTGAAAGTCAAAGGATAGCTTTCACCAAAACAAACGCGATCAATTCTCGATTTTATATCTAGAACTTTTTGATAGTTTTATCGAATATTTTGAACGGAAAATAAATAGAAACACGTATTTATCGAGAATCGCCAATTAATTACAGGATAAAATTAATATCGAGATACCTATCGTACCTATTAATCTTAAATATAAAGATGTTTACCATCTTCTATAACACGATCGCTGTAACGTCTCAATCATCTACATCGTTTGATCGCTTAATACACAATCGAGTGCAGTCGAGAGACGCGCTTTTTGCAAGAGGCTCAGCTTCCCACAAAAGGAACTCTGTCTCGTTCAGCGGTTTTAGTCGCTCCCCAAGAGACCGTGTTTCTCATCCGCTAAACAGTGGATGTCCAAGAAACGTAATTTCCAAACTATTATATAATCATATTTCTGTCCAAGTTAGTGATCGAAGTAACGATAATTTTATGCTAAATAAATCATTTAACGCTACAACTACCGACGATTAAAGTACGAAACTTCAGTGAAAAGAATCGAATCGAAAAACAAATAAAAGATACAGAAAGGAACATCACATCTTTTAATTCGAATAATATAACAAGAAAAAAGAAACACATTTTTTTCATTTTTACCCATGCTGCATTCTTTTGATCATTTTCTACCGAATCATATTATTCCTTAACGTTATTATTCCTTAATATCTCAAGTTGGAAGGAAATGCGAAAAAATTGTTACTGGTGTGATTTCTCGTTCGAATTTTACATCAAACATCTTCAAGCATTACAAATCTTCCTTATTCGTTAATACGAAAAGAAAATTAAAATACAAAAATTCGAGGATCGCAGGAGAGGTAAATCGTCGTTTGAAAATTTGAGTTTTAGTCATCTTTTTAAATAAAGAAATGCATCACTGTACGACAACCGATTGGAAGGAGGAACAGAATCGTTATTCTAAAGGTATACCTGCAAACACGACAGAAATCCCTTCCGCAGTGCAAAAAACGTAGAGGACCTGGTCTCGCCGCTCTGAGCCCGATCATAGCCAGCTTCGCACAATGAATTCACGATCCTTTCTATCGCGCGATCGACAACGTAGATCGCGGAAAATCGGTTTCCGTGGTCCAGGCACATCTGGCGAATCCCAAACGGCGACTGAACATTGACAGACAGGAGCACCGTGAACGCGTTTCTCGCGTCCCTTTCCTCCGTTTCTCCTCTTTCTCTCGTCTCCGCCAACTCGCCTCCGTGCATCTTGTCGTCTTTTACAAGTTCCACGGTTCTCTTCCTCTCTTTCTGTGGTAGAGTGCCTTGCGGTGTGTCCCGTGGCCGAAGACCGTCTCTTGATTGCCACAAAGTATTCAGGTGACTGTCCCACTTACGGGAACGGCTTCTCTTCAGACAACCGAGACAGAACTGGACGCGAAACGACCACAAGGGCAACGGCGACAGATACCAGGAAGAGGAGACGTGGCCGCGAAACCGTGCCGTGGTTTTGTGCCCGTTTGGGTTTTCGCTTTAATTTCCTTCAGTTATCCCTATGTTTTAAAGAAAAGGACCTCACGAGGCGAGAATTAATCGCTCGCGTTGTTGGTTACCCCTTTGAGTGACTTTTGATTTACGAATTGCTATGGTAGTATGCGTTGTTTCATGGTACACACCATTCTGGTGAACAATTGATTATTAATAGACCGTGAATCTTTATGTAAATTCATATTTTTATGTTTAACATGGTCAAAGGGGTGGAATTTAAATAGAGATATCTCTCACCCCTCACCAAAATGTCGTAATAATGTACCATACTTTGGGTATTTTGTATAATTTTCTAATATTATGTGGATTTTGCGCATAATCACGATCGTAAATTTTCTATAAATGCGTAAATACCTATAGTCTAGTGGTTGATCAATAGACGATCGGGTAAGCTGCGTTAGCGGCAATTTATTTCTCTAACAATGAATACGCTGTAATTAAACTGTATCATATACGATGCGGTGTTTTACATGCGACAATCTGCACGATTTTATCTTTAATTGCTCTTATTAGTAAGTGTATGTCAAATAAGCGTATACCGCCCATATGTACATATATACATAGGACAGTTGTTGGTTGAATGCGTTCAGCGAACAAGTTGTAAATTCAGCCGACTTACTCGTCTCTGTCATGCTTGCATGAAACAAAGCTTGGTTGCGATTGATCGATATTGTACACCGTTTACACGAACTGCCTATAGACAATGTTTGTGCATTGCCGAGTTCGATGTGAGGTTACAAAATAGGATCGTGATACAAACGAGATAAATTTGTTACTAAATTCGACTGTTGTCAAGTTAGTGGAACGTTTATATAGTGTATACGAGTGTTCAAAGCGAGGGTTGCGAGGACATAAAATAGGATTGTGAATTAATCGAGATAAAAGTAAAGTTGAATTTGTTGCAAGATCTCTTGTTAAGTTAGATGAATATTTTATACGTAAACACGTAATTAATTAGGTTTTCCCAGGAAGTGACAGAGGAAACTAAACTGTGAAGAAACTTAATTCGTAAGAAGCGAGTTTTGTCGTATGATATGATATACCTACTCGAAGGACCTGGTCCATGAAAATCTCCAGTATCGTGGTCTGGTAGATTTATTGAATTCTAAGTTTCACTCTTGCTACACGAAATTGTGAGCGATTCTCAATCTCTTTTCTTTTGGGCAAGTCTTCTCTTAAATTTCCTAAATACCAGGAAGCTTGAGAAATCGTATAGTCGTCGAAATCGGCATAGCAAAGTTTCAATTTAAATTGTCAAGTAGTGACATTCGTTGGTATAGCTCTATATGTCAAAGTCCTTTGACTTTTAAATTAGGAAAGTTTTTAATGGAAACCGTGTTGCATAAAATGTGGGTCACGCTTTTTAAATGTTATTTGTTTCGACCCTTGGAATTTTTTAACACTGATAAATCTAGTCCGTTGATATCGATAAATTTAGCTTTTACCGATCGTACAACGTGGCGATAATTGTCTCTCGTCAAACATAATCGATCAATCTTCGTGCTAGGAACTGAAAATCGAAAGCAAGAACACGAACTACACATAGAGGAAAAGCCAGCGCACAATTCTGCCTTAATTTCGGGCAACTTTCATGAGATAATGGTCGTGAAACAACGAAATGAGGTAGAACGCCCACACAGGAAAGACGAATTTCGAATCGGTTCGAACGCTCACGGATGTTCCTCTTCTACAACAAAGTTTCCTGGTGCGGCAGGAAACTGTCGATGAACTATTTCGATTTTCTCGGGGCTTTGGAAAGCTACGCCACCTTGTCGGAGTTACGTTTGCAACTATGCTGCAAGTTCTTCGCGAGCTGCACTCTGGATTGCGTTTAACCACAAGGAACACTAAATCCGACGTAGTGAGAACGTGGAATTTGAGAAATAGGTCGAATATATGCCGTGGATTTATTTGTATTTCGCGGTGAAGCGAGTATATTGCGATTACTGAATGCAAAAAGTGGGAATAATGTATTTTAATTACAATAGAGAAACTGATGCAAACGATAGAGAGATCGTAGCTGTTTAATGAGGCTGTTTGACGAAGGAACATGGGAAAATATTGCAGCAGCAATATTAATTAGAACAGAAAAATGTGCAGATAACCTTAATTACAATGTAAATACAATAACACCGTTTTTACTTGTTATAAATGAGTTTCGAATAAAAATTAGGTTACTAATGCTAAGGGATATTTTTATTGTTCTTTCGTCAACCATGAAATCATGCACTAATTAATTAGGTTCAAGTGTATTAAATCTCGTGTCATCTAGTGGTACTTTCATATAACTACAAATAAAATGATACTACTTTTCATTGGAAAATAACGGTACCTATGTAAAAATACCTTTTTGTAGCCACTTACTGTATATTATATGCATTCTTTTCTTTGCTTCTTTCGATCTTGCACTTAATTGCATAAAAATATATGATCTGTACAAACAATCGCTACATGTTATTTTCTTCTTCCCTGATACTACCTCGCCTTATCCCTAATACGAAGACGCGTGAAACAAGGAAATGGAAAACGTCGCGCGAGAATTCCAAGGAAGCGGTCTTTTCGAAGGCATCGTACGAGGTGAAGCTCGCGTTTAGGAGATAACGATGCCTCGACCGAGCATCGTAACGTTCGGTAACAATCGCGGGTGGCTTGAATTGGTCGGGTTGCATGCACGCGCGTGCTGCCAACGTGCACGTTCACGGCAACTTAGAACACCGATAAACCGTGTATGTTCAGATAAGAGTAAATCTACCGAGCCGTGGCTACGTGCTTTTTTGCCAACGATTCCGAGTCGTCGCACAGCCAACGAGTTCCTAGGCATTTTTTACTTTACCATCGACTATGTTTTCCAGCAGCGAAAGCTGTAAGCAAGAAGAACATCAGGAATTCTGGATAATCCTAGGAAATGAAGATATATCGCGAGTGTTGGAATTTTATTTACAGGAATTTACGTGGACGGAGATATTCATGAACATAGTCGCAGGTGGAAATAATTCTTTTTCACTTTAACGCAAGTGTGTTTCGCGTGGAGTGAATTAATTTTCTCTAAGTAGTTGATAAGCTATATGGTTTCCAATTTTACCTTCGGCGCGAAATTCCAATCAGTAAATCGCGTATATTCACCGCACCCAGTTTTCCTATAGTCCAGCACGTATCGATAGCAAAGAATTGGCGCTAATAAGAAAACTTTATTAGTAACGAGCGAACAAAATTTATTAACCAGTCGCGTAGTTTGCACGTTTCGTTACGATGTATAGCGTGGAATATTCGTGCTGTCAAACTTTGCAATCCTGTCTCTGCTTCATTTTTTTCAAACTTTATGCGTTATCATTTAATGCATCGTAGAAATATAGTGCTTGCGTTTAGTTTTATATTTATTGAACTTTCTAAATTGGAATCTACCGTCTAATAGTAAATTATGACATGTGCATCTCCAGTTTCATGCAGGCACAGGTATATTCTGTTGAGATGTGTATGTATAATTTTCTGTGCTGGACTGGGTTAAATGCGTATTAGAGTTACTTGTATTTGATTATCAGTGTGGATACATGTGTGTAAGCGTCAGAGGGCGTCCAGGCCTTTGTTAGGACAAAAGACGATTGGCAGTGATATAGAAGCATCAGGAAGAGTCGGTTAGCAGTCGAGTGTAGAGAAAGTGCTGAAACGCGTGCGAGTGTGAATCGATGAATATATGAGAAATCGTCCATGAAATAAATACATTATTATTTTAATATTAATCCCTGGTGTATATTCAGTATTCCTATAACATTATTTCGGCACCAAAGATCCACAATTCTCAACATATTCCTTTTTATTAAGATCAACGATGAAGTTAAAAGTCTCAAGGTTAAGGAATTTCCAAATGATCAAAAGTGTAGCATGATTAAATAAAATAAAATTCTGGAATTTAAAAAATTCAAAGACCTTTGAATTAATTTTGAATCAACACAAACTCAGTTGCACGTATTTAATTGAAATAATAATTATCAGAGTGATCAAATCGTATTCACAATACGTAACGATGAACAGCATTTTGCTACCACGAACATCGAAGACTGTGTGTTTCGTGTATCAACATTTACCAGATGTTGCAAATATTATTCATTAGGGTGTTGTACACATGTTGCTCGTAGAAGGATACGCGTGTTCCCTGCTGGTCCGAGCCACCCTTTATGTTTACGATACTAATCTAGCTTAGGTACCATTCTGGTTCTTAAGTCTTGCTTAAACCAAATTTTACTGAAGTAATAACTGGAGCATTGCAGCTATGAATAAAAACGAGCAGATTACCGGCTTGGTTAACGACGCCCTCGCATACACGGATTTCGCGCGTTGGTACATTGTTTCTCCACCCAAGGTTTACCTTTTCTTGTGACAGGTTTACGCCAGCAAAACTCCAAAACGAGAATTTACCGAACGCCACAGCCTTTGAAATATCTTTAACAGGTAACGTTTGTTCTGCTACAATTTCGCAACGTACGATTCAACAATGTTCGTACAAAGACTTTGTGCTCTGTAATAAATTTGTGGTGCTCTCGTGGTTTCTCCTGTTGCACGTTTCAGACAAAGAATGCAAAACGAATAATCATACGACGATCTTTTATTCGTAGTTGCATTTATGGCCCGACTTTTATTTATAAGATTGAATATTATTTTTCTTTTTTCTTTTTTTTAGTAGCAGTCATGCTACCGTATTTTGTATACTTTGATCCTTTTTATACCGTTATTCCATCTCTTGAACCCATTTTGCTTTATTCTTTAGCTACATTATTGCTAACAATCTCTTGCATTTTACAAAGAAATATCTCCTAATTATTTTCTATGAAATCTGGATAAAGAAAATCTAGAAAGCTGAATAGAATTCCTCAAAGTCAGACTTTAACGCGAAACTAAACTCTCCAAACTCAGATTCCACGATTTTCAAGAAATATCTACCACTCACAAATCAGAACATTCTCTCCAAAACCAATCAATCATTCAGTCTCTACTTACATCCAAATTCTCCGTGTCCCCGTTACAATCCATACGACCCTCGTCTAAAATCTTCGTGGTTCAGCCAAAAACTGTCAACCGTGGCATCCTCCGAATCGCAGGATCTCTAAACCGATCCCCACGTCAGAATGCCATCCAGAATCGCAAACATTTGCCTCACCGTTCGACCTACAGTCGAACCTCGGTCTGCCATTCTCTAACGATAAGCATTCTGACCGAGTCGGTGTCATAGGTCAGTGGCTCTCCTCTCCCCTTTCTTGCGTTGGCGTGCAGCTTGTTCAGCGTCACCGGCGCTGGGGAACACGTGGCTCACGCGAGTGCGTGTCAGCGTGTAAGTAAGCCGTTTACGGTACTGACCTAGCCTAGAGGCGGACGAGTGTGCGCTCTGCGAGCGAAGGCGTAGGTATCGCAATCAACAACGCTGTGCAGACCTAGAAGACGTGGTTCACCGTGGGAACACGCCACGGGAGGTCAACACCGAGGCGAATCGTCATGGAAAGAGTGGAAAAGGGAAAAGAGCGATAGAACAAACGAGAGAAAAGAAAAGGACGAGTCGATCGGTCGACTCGTTCGGATCCATCGTTAAACTTGGATCAACGTTCGCTGCCAACCGGAAGCAAACTGCTGCTCCATTTTACCGGCCGATGCTTGCCGATGCTCGCTGTCTCTCGTCTTTTGTGTAACCCTTAACCTCTTCCGATCCAATAAACCGGATCGAAGGAGTTCCCAAGAGAAATATAACATTTGCGGAATGTTCGAGAGATACGGGAGGATGGAATTTTTCCAACTATAATTTCAGGGGCGAGTGGGCGTTGACCTATTCTAATTCCAAAGGCATAGTTCAGTGAGTTTTGGTTTGCTTTTGATGGTTGAGACGTGGCGGGAAAGTTTGAGCTAATTGATTCTAAAGTTAACTTCCATCGTGTTTAAAGCAGACTGGACACTCTGCTACCTACAGTCACTTTTAATTCTTTCGGGATCGAATATCGTTTACTCTGCGTGAAAGAGTGTTTCTTCGTTAATTCTGAGCAACAGCAACACATTTCTTCGGATGATCTTATCAAAGAAGCAGAAAATTTGTTTGCTTAATTGAATTACTTTATTAAATTAAAATTTTGCGTGAACGAAACATGCAGCGTTGATGAAGAAAAGGTTAATGGTTTCATTTCAATAGCGATTAATGTCGTACAAATGTCGACGTTGCTGAAGAAAAAGATCATTGCCAGAAGTATTTCTTAAAATTGCACTGTGATCTCTTGCGAACTGAAAATGAAAGAAAAACGAAATGGTAGGGAAACTAAGAAAACAGACGGTCTCTGATTTCACGGCAAGTTTTATAGTTAACAACCATGTAAGTACGTGCATGTCGAAGGTATTAAGATGTAATAGAATATTATTCTAAATGTTGCATAGTATTCACGTGCACAGAAACGTCAATGTAAGCTGTCAACTGTCAGACGTCTATCCGACAGCAGTCAAGTGAAATTGAACAGACGCTTCCGGGATCGTGTTCGCTATATTTATTATACTGTACGTTAAGAACGCTTAGCTGCTCACGATACTACGTCAAAGCAAATATATACCTGTATTTGCAACAAGTTTCGTCTTTTAAGCTCTGGATATTTTATGGTTACTGATTATAACAGACACGACGTTGAAGACCGAACGATCGTAAAATTATCAGTTGTCAGTAAAATATCGGAAATTGTTTTATTACTACAAAATGATACTTACAGATTCGGAAATTAATTTTCAAAGTAACTGCTTCGAACACAACGTTGAGAATTGGTACGACGTCTAAACAAATGCAAATATGATACAACTATTTTGCGTCACAGTTGCGTTTTTTTAAACGAACGTACCTGATTTGAATATAACTCTGATTCTTTGATAATTCAACAATGAAATTAAAATAATTGTATAAGTATTAGAAGTTGTAGGAGGTAACGAAAGTGGAAGTGATCAGGAAACCTCGAGGTGAGCATAGGAAGAATCCAACAAGTGGAAAGAAAGTAGTGAAAACGAAGTTTGAAAGGTGAAAATGAAAAAACAGGTTCTCATTAAAATGACTGATTTGCAACATTTTAGAAGATTAAGTTTCGGCCGATGATAGTTTCACAATCGTTTAACGTTCGATTTAGCTGTATAGTGGAACAGCATCGACGATTTCCGACTCGCACGCCACCACCGCGTCTCTCGATTCCTCCTGAAGATGACTTTTTCGAACGGCAGGTACCGCTGATCGCAGAGAACGGACCGTTATCCCGAAGCACTTTTCTCCGTATAAGTATACGCCATATAATATAGTTATCCAGATACCGACGGCCGCTTGTCGATGCATACAGTCTCTTGGTCTTCTCGTAACGCCACCATTATGGGATATCGCCGGTGCAGAACACCGGAGTCGATGAGGATATACCAGGAAACACTGCGATACAGTCGACAATGGAATTATTGGACCGAGACTCCGTAGTGGCCCCGAACACTCACCCTGAGATTTCTGCTGATAAGCCAATATTTTTCTACGCGGTGCCTTTCGTCTGATAATGGTCAGAGCAAGAAGATGTCGAAAAGTATCATAAGGAGCTGTGTCCACATTTTGGGCACTCGGGGAAAGTTTTTAGATCGAAGGATTCTTTAGAATTCTGGCCATCAGCGATAAAAAGAAATCTAAATCAATATCTTTCACTCTCTAAATATTGTAAAGAATTCTTTGGTTATTTTGAATAATTTTGTATGTTACTCGCCATCTAAGTAAAATCGGATGTAAAAGTGGCAAGTGGCCAGTATCTTTGACATAATGATTTCTTTACTTATGGACGTCTAACTTCTTAATGCATTGTATCATGTTTGTTGGAAGTGTAATATCGAAAGGAATTATTATTAATAATGTAATGATTATTAATATTAATTATTGAAAGTAATTTAAAATCAACTTATCTAGCATTGATTAGTCTCTATCAGTCTTTAACCTCGTGATTAGAGAAACTTCTAAATAATGGGTAACCCATTTAACGTATTAATAAATGTCTTACCTCTCTTTGATAATAATATACAACGATTAAAACATGGCACGGACTATAAAACGTGTACAATTATTCAGAAAAATTTCAGCTCTCACGATCAGAATCCAATTGGAATTCCTAAGAAACTGATAGAAAAGTCAGGACCCATCTGCCAAACTCGCAGTATCTTTCGACAGAACCAATTCTCCTCCGAATCCGATCAAACTTGCCACGGATACATTTTTATTCGTTGCGACTAGACGCGCGAGATTACGCGCTCGCAGAGAGGCGAACCGTAAAATCGGATACACCTGTCGATAATCGTCAAACGCGCTTCCTAACTTCAGCAGATCGCAACAACGGGGGTAAAGCGTGGCCGTCGCTTATCTGCTAGGCGGCTTATCGGAGCCGGTATAAATCGTGACACACAGCCGTAATACCGAGTCTCGTCTGCTACAGGAATAATCCCGAGGGAGCCGAGGTACAAACGATACAAATGGCGACATCCGGAGAACCGGCCGAGTTTCGTGAAACGTTGCCTAGATTACAGCTGTGAACCGGTCCACGAGCCGTCTCCGATATGCTTCGTTTTTACCGATCGCCGATGGATGTTCGTGGGCGTGATGTGTCTTGGAATTTTGTTTAATTTCAAGCCTGTGCTGTTAGCGCAGAAATTTATATCAAAGGCAAAGGGAAAATGAATGTGTTTGGGATTGAAACTTAAGAGAAGATGATTTAATACAAATATATGAAACTGGAAATTATTATTCTGGAAGTACTTAATTAACGTTATAGCTACTAAATCTACGAGTGATCTATCCTTAACTACTAAATACTATGTAATTAAGATTTGACGACAGAATTTTCTGGATAATATGGTAATATAATTTTCAGGATACTTAATTAAAAAACTAATTCTAATTCATATCTGTTTCAATGATATTTTAATTTCTGAAATACCGAATTTGTAAAAGAAATAATGACACGTGTGCGAATACATTTGATCAGATATAGATTACAACAAATCATTAACTGTACCCAAAAAAAAAAAAAAAAAAAAAAAAAAAATGATACACCTGTACACCCAAAGAATTAACCATAGACAATGAAAGAATTAGTACTTCTACGAGTTATATAACCATCGTATTTAAAGACACACGAAAATTCAGGCAAATTAATTGCAAGCTCGACTCGAAGAGAATACATTAAATCCAAATTGCAATATTACATTAAAGAGCACTCTAAAACCTATCACGAAAAATAGTTCCACGCGATCAAGAACAATGCTTTCGTTCGGAAGCAATGACCCATTCGCCATTACTCGACCACTCGATTCACTTGGCAGGTGTTCCTCGTTAACCCAAATCACTGATCAAACATCGAGCACCCTCGGGTCGCGCGCGCAATGGCTCGATTTCCCTCGGAACCTTTTCACCAAAGAGCCAATGTTCTCCGCCCCATTCGACCACCCATAGTCCCTAGAGAACTACCACCACCTCTGGATATCTCTCTGAAACAGCGACGCTGTTAGCCGGATGTTCTTTTCCCAGCCTAACGAGGTACATCTATCAGGCCGCGCAAAACAGCTCGGAGGATCGCAAAACACGTCCCGGTCCGATCAATTTCCATTAGCCTCATTTATTTTTCGGAGCCGACCGGATAACACGCGTAGCTCGGTCGCCATCGGTGGGGATTCACCAACTATGCCGACCGATTCCTGCTAGCTTCCGGTTCGAACAACGTGCTCGTGAACAGGCGCGGTACGCTAGTGGGACACGCGAGTAGGCTTCGGCGTACCGCAACACGCGGATAACCGTACAAATGGGGGAAAGGGTGAGAGGACGTGCGTACAGGATCGTACAAAAGTCTCAGGCCATCTAGCAAAATATTCTGCTTCATCGAACAGAGTGCGAATTTTTTTTATTTTATTTTGGTTATTTTACAATTTGTCCTTATGGACATTTGGTAAAGTGTTATATCTTGTTGGTGAAGAAAAAGAAATAAAATAAAAAATAAATATAGCATGTGGGTGGCTACCCCCAGCGGGGTGCCAGCTTCGTTTTTTCTAAGTTATATCTTTTATGAGAGTGCGAATTATCGCGCGTTTACGTAAAATTTGTAGGTGCAAAAATACAAAGAATACACGTAATAAACAGAAGCATGAAAATTCCCCAAAGTATGGTTATTTGGTAGGCGAGACAATTATCAGAAATATGAACTTGCATAAATATTCGCGGTCGATTTAGGAATGAATAAAAGAACATGTTTCAAGATTTTGATACATATGAATCGCGAAATGTTAATCGATATTCGACCCTAAATCTCCATCTATTCGCTCTAACACGGTGCCAATGAAACCATTTAATTTTGAAGACTCGTCATAAAACAAAAATCGAGAATCCAATCTTCTGGTTGGAAGTTTTTCTTTCCAGAAAATAAATCGACATGAATTTACCTTGGGAAAAACTGGAAACACCCTGTATACATATATACGTGTACACGTGCATATACAGAAGGGATGAGGTACGAGAGTAACGTTCATGAAAGGCTAATGAAGACGTGTCGTTGGTCTGTGTTCCCAGAATCCCTTGGCTGCCACGCTCGGGTCAGCCTAACGACCCACCGGCACGGTGTACAGTCCTTTCGCAAGCTTAATTGCCGATTATCTCGAGGATCTGATATCGATCGCGGAGGTCTGAAAGGGCTATACGCTTCCGGCATGTTCGCCGTGTGCGTGCTACCTTCCGTGCCTTCTTCTTCTTCTTATACCTCTCTTTCTTCACGACTGTCGAGACACACATCGAGACGCAGAGTCCCGGAGAGTACCAGTATACGAGGCGGGGTATTTAAGCGTCGCTCGGACTTTTGCGCGTTCGCCGCGATAAGATCGAGATCGTCCGATACCGGAGATATAAAAGTCGCCGGGCATCGTCGAGATAAACAGCTCGGCTGATTTATGGCGAACGCATGCCGCGCGTGATGTACGGGATTCGCGGCATCGAGTGGACGCAACGGTAACCGGAAAATCGACATTTCTTTGCGAAGAATCGTGGAAATGCAAGGTTCATTGTTGTGCGTTGTCTGATACATTTTCTTGATTCCTGTGTGTCTGTTGCTGATTTATTGGCACATAGGATGTTTAAAGATGAGACTTCTGGTATCGGCCGAGAGCAGTAAATTGTTTTACCTTTTGAGGACCATATTATTGTTACATTGGAACGAGTAACAAGCTCGTTCGTCTTTCGCTAGTGTAACATTTCGAAAACTGTGTGTCATTTATACAAATTTATGTTATAAAAATGTATTTGGATTTTTTATGGAAGATATACATATAGTTATAGAGAAATGGGATAAATAAATTACTTCTTGATTGGATAGGTTTTATAAAGGAATAAGATTCTCGTATGCTCTTTTAGAAAAATCTAAATGAACTTGTTTTATGAAACGTATTACTAAAAATGTGTTACGAAGTGTGTCACATTTTCGACATTTTGTAAATTTCAAGCACACAATCGTAACCTACTCGTCTCGTTGCGATACCAACGAAAGAAACATTGTTATTTTTTCAAAAAATGCGACCAGTTCTAAAATAAGCGAGAAAATAATCGGAAATACGGTAGCACGTTGATACATTACTCCTACATGTGGATACCTATTTACATAAACCATCTGAAACAGCTTAACAGCCTAACCAAGTTATGACAGAAAGCTATGGAAAAAGAAGCAACACAGTCGGCAACCAGTAGTTTCAACATTAATTCACGCGGATCGATCCGTTAGAAACACACAGTGTCGATATCCAGAGACACGAGCCACCCGCGAAACTCGCGTAAGGAATCGATCGAGCGTGAAATTGCAAGAATAATTTAATGAAGCGGCATCCAGTCTATAGCCTCGAGAAACAACGAAATCCATAAATTCTTCCCAATGAAAACGTTCGTTTGCATCGACGTGGAAACTGTTCGACCAACGTATCGCGGACGCGAAACAGAGTATGGCGATGGCGATAAATTATCTGACGCGAAATAGCCATTGCCATGGCTCGGATTCAGATCAATAGGTCGGTGCAGGGACTGGTCGGTGACGAAGCGCAGGAAATGGTATCCCGATTGAATTCCAAGCAGGATTGTAACACCGTGTAACGATCTAATTTGTTACGCCAATAGTCTGGCAGTGTGGCGCGATCCACCGCGAAATCTCGTCGGTCTTGCAGGTGCGCACGAGTAACGAGCGGACACTCGCGCGGGAGTAAACCGTGAAAACGCCGCCTCGAAGCGTACACGCGTGTCCGTTGCGTGTCGTAATTCGAAGCTGAATCCTGTACACCGTTCGCTGATCTAACGGTGCCTCTCGTAGATCATTGGCAACCATTGTAAGTATAACTGTTACTATATGGTGGAACGAATCTGTGACTTGCTTCGGTGGTGCAGAGTTGTTCTCAGAGAATGCTGAATAATTCTTACGTGCTGCATTACTTAAATTATTTCGTATCTTTCGCAATGTGTTATTTTCTATGGTTTCCACGATTCGCGTTGTTTTATCGCATCACGTTGTTTTATGGATGAAAAAAGTGAAGCTACCGCCTGTAATGGAATGAAACGAAGGAATATGTATTTTAACAAAATAATAGCCGCCAAAGGTAAAAATTCCATTTGTGTAGTAAAAAGCGTTACGTTACACCTGTTACGTTTGATAAAAAAAAAAGACCTGATTGTTAATCACTGTCAACTTGTTACAGGATAGTGATTCATATGGCTGCTCGAAATCAATTTTCCATATTAAACCTAACCCGTGATCGATTTATTTTCCGCTATTCGTAGCATTCCTCTGCAACGATAAATTGCATCGAAAGAAGACCGATAGCATCAATATATAAATTCAAGCTACTACACTCGTAACTCTCTCAGTACATAGAAAATTTATATATCATGTATTTGTTTGCTACATATGAAAGAACGCTTTATTTAATTAAATAAATCAAAGTTTTATTAAACGAAAGAAGTACGACTAATGAAGATCGGTAGAGTAAAAATATCATGAAACAATTTCAGAATTCCCGTACTAATTGGCTCATGGATCGTTGCAATTTGATTTAAGGTCTTCTCACGTTTCAATCAGACAATTTGTAACAGTACTAAACGGTGGAAAGTCGAGCGACCACGAAAATTGAGCGAACCGAACCGCGCACCGCAAACGTGTACGTTGTGCATTTCCAGCGGCATTCGGTTTCCCGAAGCAGCCTCCTTACCTAGCTCGATTATCGACACCTCTGCCAACTCGAAGAGCTTTTAGCAACCAAAACCCTGACCGACAACTGACGATCGCAGAAAATTAGCAACATCTACCACCAGCCACGTAGAAAAAATCGCGCAAAGAAGCAAATACATAAAAGATCGAATGTTTCGCTTAAATCTTTCCTGTTGACGAAATCAAACGTTAAAACCATGGTCTTCCATAACTGTCTATAGGTTGCTACATATGGTGTTTTACAGATCTCTATCTTTTGCCTAATTTAATATTTGGGAATACAAGTAGCTTTATATACAGCACCATAAAAATATTCCAAGGACGTTTAATTCCATCCAAAAAGGAAAAGAAGAGATATTTGAACACGTTGCTTGTTATAAAAATGGATTTACGAGTGGTAATAAAAAATTTAAAGCTACAAATTGAAACTGGGAACTGTAATTAGAAATTCTGATATATCGCGATATTACATTTCGGACTAGGTAATTGCGAGTATAAAAGAACATTCGATCGTCTATTTTTATTTCGAGATTAAATTCATATTTAAAGAGCTGCTGATAAATGTCGGAATCTTCAACAAAATTGACGTGAATAGGAAGCGATTGCATAGAAATCTCATTTTTCACAGTCTACGAATCAGCTTTTGGGTGGTAAATGTAAAGCGAAATACTACGTACGTATGCACTTCATCCTTCAGCAACGAACCTATTCAATAATACTTTGCAAAACTTTTCTCGTGTTTACTTTTAAAGATCTTCTTTGGCAGTATAATCCCTTGAAAAATAGAAAAATGAAAGAAAGAAGAAAACGAAAGGGAAAATAATAGAATGGATAACTGGATTCAACTTAAAACCTTGTGAAGCGCTTACAGCGTACCGAAAGTACTTTAATCTAACCAAACAGTAACACAAAGCAAATTTCCGGCTGGAAATCCAATAAAGCTTCAATCAATTCAAATCGAATCGAACGTTCAACCGGAAAATCCCAAGTAATTTACAAGTATCTTCCCGTCAGCGAAATAATTCCACTCGTTTCGCAGCTTTCAGTTAAACGGAAGTCTCTCGACGATCCATTCACTCACGATAAACAGGAAGAAGATAGAAATGGCACATAAAAAAAAGAAAAAAGAAAAGTAACTTTTCAAAGCATATATACGAGGAAACCAATCGAAACAGCGTTCAACGTTCACCCCAGGTAGAAGAAACTCTATAAAAATGATAACTGGCTCGAGACACGTCCCCGAAACTCGAGCAAAAATAAGAAGCTACTGGAGGAGTCGCCTTTTTCGCCAGCGATATTTCCGCGTCTGTTCCGTCGAAAATTCGTCCTTCAAAAGGATTTCATGCAAATGAATTCCACGAGTCTGAGAGAGAAAGATGGTCTGAGGAAAAAAATACGAAAAAAGAGAGGAGAAACACGGGGGCGAATGGAGGAGGAAGGGTTGGGAGGAGGGAGGTAGGAGAAAGCGGCGTGTGGAACTTGACGGTAATACGGATCGTCGGAATGCGGAGATTTCCCTCGGGAGCTTCAACGATATGCAAGAATATCGGTCATCCAGTTGACGTCGCTGGCGTATTAGTGATATTCGCTTGGAAACCTTGAGAAAATGATTTCGTATCGCTCTTAAAATCAGTCCAGAACCGTTTTTCCTTGGACGTTAATTGGAATACTAACAGGTCGCGCTTTCGATCAGAATAAAGTTAATATCGTAGAAGAACGAGGTATTTAGAAATCCTTTGTTTTACGTGGCTTTCGTTGGAATTATTTTATCACTGTAGATTTTATGTCGTTACTGGATTAGATTCGTAATTAACCCTTTGAGTAGAAACATGTGTGACGAGACCAGTTCATATCAATTTTCCAAGCTTAACTTGACACCAACGGATCGGGTGCATAATATTCGTGATAGGACCATTTGATTGGAATTAAGTGATAGTAAGTGTACAAATTCAATACACATGTTGTATATTCACGCATACATCGTTTCAGAAATTGATTCGATACATATAAATTATTTGCCCATAGAGTTAAATACCTAGAGTTCACGTATTCTGTATACTGCGATGCATTGAACTGAATGGCCAAATATCACTTAAGTATCGATTCTCATTTCGATACGTTCCTCGTTCTGTCAAAATCTCAGAATCAGAACCTATACGATACCGATAACGGAAAAACTAATTAGAACTACTGTACAGTTTGTAACGCGTTTCTGCAATCAAATTCTTTCTCGTGCTTCGATCCAGTGTAATCAAGAAGAAAGACGAATAAGCTTAGAAAGGGAAATGTAAGAAGATTCGGAAAAATGCGGAGCCGTGTTTGCCGTGAAAAGTAATTGATTTGATTCGGTAAAGATTTCAAGGGGATAGAATGTAGGTGGAGTAGCGTGCGAAAACGTGTGGAACCCGATTCGAGCGTGCGGTTTTTGCGGTGTCTCGGTGTCTGCCGTGTGTACACAAATGTCGGGCCGATGCAAATTCAGCCATGGGTATTATGCCATGAGAGGAACTAGCCAGACTTGGAAAAGAGATTTCACCGGGGCGACGTGCGCGCGAATTAGAGTCATGGGACAACGTGGAAAATGGAGAAAGAGCCTGACAAAAAGGTAACAAAAAGTGGCCTGGAGGAAAAAAAACCAACGACCGACCGAGAACGGAGCGAGCTGTCCGTGAATGAATGAACTTCCCACCGATTCTCGTGGAAATTCTCGTTGGATATTCTGCAGCAGATATAGTGGTGCTGTGACAATGTGTGCGCGTGCGTGTGTGATGAAATGTACGGTGATGGTTGATGAAACGTATAACTAATGGTGGATAATTTGGACTTTTATTTTTTTTTTTTTTTTTTTTTTTTTTTAGAAATAGATTAACAGCGTGTTTCAATTCTTAGCGTTATAATGGAGATAATATTAACTCATTTTTTATAGCTTCTACTTTTTAGATATCTGTTTCTATTAATAGCTTCGTAATTGTTTTCTAATAATAATTTAGTAAATCGAATAAGTGTTGCTAGAAAATTTGCAATTTTTTTAATTTCAATTTTTTTAATTTTAATTTGGTTTTTAGAGTGTCTGTTCCTTAGGTACTTGTTTCTAATAGCACTGAGCCACCGAATCGGCGCTATGTTAAAAAATTTCATTCTTTCAACTACGATATTTGTCACAAACAGCGAATCAACATCTGAAATAAGAACTTACTTGGAGCTGCATATACCTGCTGCAAATGTCCAAATGTGGGTTTATTTGAAACTAAAGACTTCGAATTACTTACCTGAAACAAACAAATATAATATAAAATAAAAGTGTAGATAGACACACGAGCAAAATTCGTAACTATATTCGTAATTATTTTATAAATAAAAATATAATCTACGTCTTAAATTTTACATTGTACTATATCTATATTCTTGTATATTTTTCATTTAGATTTATATATAATATCAAGTTTTACAGTTCTAGCGCAAGATATGTCATTTCCTTACAAACGCACGTTAACGCGTACATCCATATAAACTTCTTTCTCGCTGTCAAACACGAGACGAGCGATTAATGGATAAATCTAGAAACCCGGTCTCTGGAACTCAATTGAAATACAGAGAGTCTCTTGGTACTTAACGTCGAGAACGAGTACAAAAAGGGGGAGAAGCTGAGAACGAAATGCAAAGTAGAGAAAGAAAGTGTACAACTGGAAGAAAAGGGACACGAAGCTCCAATGGAACGAGGGAAAAAACGGAAGCCCGGGGGACAAACGGCAAAGGAAACGGAATAAAACGAGTTATAGAAAAAAACAGCAACAAAAAAGTATAGAGGGAGAGGAAGGAAGACGACATGGGGCTAACAACATGGAGAGGGATTATTCTACATTATACAGAAAGAGTGTACGTACATATATCGCGTTCAAACGCAAGGGTTTTTCCGCAAGCGGTTCGGAAAAGGACTGCATGAAGTGTCAGTCGTGGGAATAGAGGGATGCAGATAAAGAGAAGACCCTTTTTCAGCGTGCAAGTTCGACTAAACTGTAGGATCAGTAGCATCCAACGTGTCACATTTAATTAAAACTCGTGACAATCGTGTATTGTGCCTGACGGAATTGCTGCGGGGGTGGCGCGTCAAACGAACGTAGATATCGCGAGAACTTTCCTTCGAATAAATTTCATCCGAT
Source organism: Bombus pascuorum (assembly GCF_905332965.1). Lineage (NCBI taxonomy): Eukaryota > Metazoa > Arthropoda > Insecta > Hymenoptera > Apidae > Bombus > Bombus pascuorum. Next base: position 31,888,971 of record NC_083488.1, on the reverse strand, counting down.
GATTTGTTACATTGTTGGAACAATTTGCTTGTCTGGATAATATCAAGGACCGCGAAGAATTTAAGACCCATGCGAATGAAAATTGTTATGGTACGACTAATCGTTGCCATAAATGGAACGTAAAATTTAGGTTAACGTAGAAAAGGTTGAAATTAGGAATATTACGTATATTACTGTTTTCTTTTTCGTTTAATCGATTAATCGGGAAAGACTAGAAATTTTGGACAACTGACGGATATAATATCTGAATTTAATGTTCCATCCTTGTTAACACGTTCCATGTTGCGTGAGTTCTCAAGGAATAATGAATTTTCTATTGAGCATTTTATAAAGCTAATATTTGAAAAGTTAATATTTTGGTTATGAAACTAATGTAATTATAACGTAAATTCAATTAATCGTACTTGGAAAAATTTTGTTTCTATTTCTTTTTTGCAGCGTATAGCTTAAAAATACATTTCTTATACTTAGAATCACTATGAACATGGAATACGATTCGCCGATGTATGTTAATCGATTTTGCAGTGTCAGTTACACTATAATTTCGAGTAATTTCGCGATGGCAGTTGAACTCGAATTTGGAATAATTTCGCGGTGCGACCGAACATGGATTTTGGCTAATTTCGCGGTACGACTCGAAATCGAGTATCGGTCGACCATCGTGATGCAATTCGAAATCCAATTTGAATCGTTTCCGCGAGTACGACTCGAAATCCAATTTCTAGTAATTTCATGGTGCGACTCGAGAGTCCATTCTAGTTAAGTCCATGATGAACGTTAAATAGACATTGTGGCTAATTTCTCAGCAGTGTTCATTGCTTTCGGAATCTCGACAATCAATCTACGAATAATTATTATCGCACAATAGAAACTTGGAATGTGCTATTACGTTCTATAGTACTACGTAAGAACTGCATAGTGCTCGAGAATAGAATCGATTATTACGAAATGATTTTTCATCAATCGAAAATTTCATTCGTCACTGCATGAAAATTGCAATTTCGGTCATTTTCGATTAAATCAACAATCTTTGCTGTATAACATTAATTTGATATAATACATCGTTGAATAATTTGATTATGAAATAGGCCAGGTTATGACACAGACAAAAGTGTAATATAAGCAAATAGCAAGCAACGAATGAAAAATAGAGACAGTAAACAGCGAATCAAATAATTAAGCGAAATTCATTAAATAACGTTTTAGTTGTAAATTGTTTCCGCAAGAAAACATAACATAATTTATTAACGTATGATATAAATTGATATTTGCTACACAATAGATGATTTCAACGTAACAAATACGAAACATATTAATAACGAAATCCAACGTTAATGCCAACCTTAATTAAAATTTACCAAAATTGGGGTAAACCGCCGATCAATTAAATGTATAATTATATTCATTATACATTATCATAATCGTAGACGGTATTATTAAATAATGAACATTTATGAATTTAACAAACCTGAAAAAAATATGAATTAAATGTCCTGTCACGTTTCTTCGAAAAGATATGATTCTAGCTTTTTTCAATTAAGGATAATTCCAGATTGTTTCGCTATTGACTAACTGTACGTGCTCTTAGCTATCGATCTATAGAAAAATACCAACTGTTTGCCTTTGGCAGGCATTTTAGAATTTTCTCACAGCCACGTTACGATGATCGTTGATCGTGAAATCGGGAAAACCCATTAGACGTCTCGTTCTAGAAAAAGACTTCCACTGCTGTGAGGATAGTAGAAAGGAAAATGTTCCTTCTCCTTCAAAGAGATAAGAACCTATGTGATTTTCGTCTGCCATTCAAAAATAATCTTACAACAGATTAATTTTAATTTTAGTTAGCTTCGGAAAATTTTCAATTTGTAGAAATATCCTCGATACGTTTAATAGTCAATTGCTCGAACGTTTAATCACCACTACACTCTTACGCAACAATGTGACAAAAGCACGATCGAAATCCGAAGAATGACAAATATGTCATCCAATGGTCGTGAAAGTTTGAAATGTAAAATGTCAAACAAAGTTAAACAAGTTTAAACTAATTCGATAAAACGCGACTCCTTGCTCGAAATATCCTAAATCTAACTTTTGCTTCGAGCTAACGCTACTCCTTTCTTCTTTTCACAGCAATCACGTTAAAAAGTGTGTGGAGAATTTGTCGAAACTACTTTGCAAACAGTCTCCCGTGAATATCTCGAACTAGTTGGGAACCGGTTACACGGAACTTTCGTACGAGTCGTTTCATTGTCGTCCTCCTCTCGACTTTTCCTCTTCGTCAGCATCATCCGTTCGTGGAAAAATTATTTACGTTAAACCGAGAAGCAAAACGTAGTTCAACGTCTTCGAACCGAATTGAATCTTCGCGTCTCGCGTTACTGTCACTGTCATTCGTAAATTCAAGTACGCGTCCTTCTTACCTCTTCGAGCTTCTTCCTGTACTTTCCTTCGTGAACTTCGTCTTCTTGATCTTTTCACCAAGATCTATACCCACTGCTAGAATTAGGGGAAAGTAGGATGGAAAAAGTTGAAGTTTTAGTTCGATTTTTCCCGCTTGGTCGAAGCTTTTAATATAAAAGGAGTTATTAACCCTTCCACGTGTTCTTAAATCTTAGTGAGTTGATAATCACAGTTTGCACGTTCTTAATAAATTAAATTTTCGTTCGTAATACTTTTAATCGATGTTAGGTTTTCGTTTTCACAGAATCGACAAGCGACTTTAAGAACAGCTCTTTTAATCCCAGCGGGAAATTGTCGGTAGGTCGCCGTAAATTTTTTGTTTTACGAGACTTTCGAACGACGCGACGTCTCTACAGACTGATTAAAATTACTATTAACAAAAAGTTGAATCTCTTAAAGATAGAAATAAATCGAAAAGGCTAATTAAAGAGTCGAAAGCTAACGCCATATTCCTTTCTACTTGAGGGAATGTTTATATCTCTTCAAACTACAAAAATCACAGACGATAATATTTTCACTAATAAAAGCCGCGAACTCTCTTCTGCAAACTTATCGATTATTCACTCTTGTCGATTCCTCTTACCATCGAAATTAACCATTGAGTACACGAACTTTTACCCTGTGTCTTTCACTCTCGCTTGTTCTCTTTATTGAAAAACGAATAGTATGACAGAAAATTAAGAAAATTAACATAGCAGAGGTACAAGATTGAGATGGCGAATTCCGGGCAGAAACTTTAAGAACAAGAGAGTTTAACTTTGCTTGGAAATTTTATTTCTTTTTACAAACCTTTTCTGCAAGGTCTAGCGCCAGTTATCTCTCTCTCTCTCTCTCTCTTTCTCTCTATCTATCTATCTCTATCTCTTCTCTCTCTTTTTCGTCTCGCTCTCTCCGTTTGTTTTCATCGTCTTCTCATCGACGTAGAAACTTCTTAAATTACAGGTATTCTTGCTCGGGTGGAAAGTTCCGCGTAACACAAATTTTCAGAGGCGGAAAACCGCCAACAAGGATGAAATAAAAGCGACGAAGAGGAGAGGCCAAAGAGAAGAATGAAAGGCACGCGAAGATAGGCCGGTAGGAAGCAGAGGAAACCACTCGTTCCGAGTAGACAGTTCAGAGACTGCAAACTTCCAGAATTTTCCGGAACAGCTCCGCGCTCTTGTACCAATTAAAAGGCTGAAAATTAAACTAATTAAAAATGCCTGAACAACTCTAAGTGGGTTTCAACTTCCCGGCGTAATCTTTCCCGGTAACAATGAAAGGATGAAAATCACGCTCATTAAAGGTACTGCCGCTCGAATATTTCGGGGATGAAAAGCAAATAAAAGGGAAGCATTTTCGTGTTCGGTAGAAATACCGTGCGATGCTGCTAACGAGATCATTTTTTAACAATGAACCTATCCGGGAAGTTCCGAAACTAACGACGAGAATTAATCGATTAGCCGTCGATCAATTTTTCTTTGACTTTTCTTTGCTCGAAGGAGAAGTTAAGAGATTGATTACAGTTGCCCGCCTTGATGAAAGAAATAATGACTGGAAGATTGATATATAGTTTGCTTGATTATAGTAGAATAATATTATAGTAGAGTGCATACATTGTAATAACGATAAGCAAATATAGGAAGTAAGATCATGGATACGTGGCTATGTGATTTCATAGTTACACCATGTTATCGACGGTTAAGATGAATGTAATTGATAGTAAAGTATTGTTACATTGTGTCTTTTTATATTCTTCAAATCTATAACATCAGCCTATCATTGTAAATTATATTCAATTACATAGAAACTTCGTTTGTAATTTTAAAAATTAAAGCTAATAGGAGAATGATATATTTTTGAAATGCGTATGAAGTAAGAAGAAAATATCATGGAAATTCTATAGAAATTCTTGTACAGGTCTTTACGAATGAAATACTGTACCTTCCTATCACATAGAACTACATTTTTTTAATATACTTTATTCATTGCTAAATCGGTTGCTAATCAAGTTTTTATTAATAATAATAATATTTCTCCCTGTTTGATGTATAATAATAAAAGAAAAAAAGGAAACATAGTTTTGCTTCAATATTTCACCGGAATATAATTTGCCGCAACGAACATAGTCGTTTGGAATGTTGTCATTTAATGAAACAATGAGGAAAAAGACAGAGGAAGTTTTGCCACGGACTCGAGTGAAATATCTTTAACCTGTTAGCGGGACAGGGTTTAGCCCAGGCATTCGTTCCCCTCGCAAAGGACCGCCGGATTAAAGGGCGGAACTTGCAGTGACCTAGTCTCTTCTTGCCTCCGCAATCGCGTCCTTTTTCCCTGGGAAATTGCACTGGAGGATTACAACGTTAGCGACCATAACGTCGACCAACCCCACGTTCATCAAGAGTGCAAATCTGGCAAAGACATGGAACTGTATAAAGCCAAGTTTAGAACCAACGCCAAAACCTCGTTTGACATTCATTAGGTCCTTTATCGTGAGAAACAGCCGGTCGCCGGCGGTTTTATCTCCTGTAGAAATTATTTAAACCGACATTTAAACTTAAATGTCCGCTGTGCAATGAACACAAACGTGTCATCTATGTGATAAATAGAGCAGAGTGTAGTAGAAGGGAATCTTAGATGCGTCGAAGTATGGCAATCACAGGGAAAAATATTACAATCTTATACTTTGAAGAATTTGTTTTCTCTTTCGAAATTGAAACTACCTAAAAGTGATGGGAGAAATTAACTATGTAACGCGATAAAGTTAAACAGATCTCACGGTTCATCTTTCTCGCGATGAGCGCACAACAAAAACGTAAATTACGACAATCAAGTACAACAATAAAATATTACAAAGACAATTCAATTTCTTTACGAAACATTCTCGATAAATCGCGAAACACACTTTGGTGAAAAAAGCAATGTAGCATGTAACAATAGCAGTTTTTTTGCACTGGCAGTATCGTGTTTGTAATGGTCGATTGACGGTGGCAATTTAAGGCGAGGGAACACGTAGGAGCATCCTTGGGATGTATGCGATCTTCGAATCTGCCAGACAACCACGAAAGGCAGAGTGAAGCTTTCGTTTACGAGGCGTGAAGCCGATACGATCTCCCCGCGTGGCTCGTTTCCATCGATGCCCTCCGCTTCCTTTCGTCTCACCCTTCGCCTTTCCTGCTGTATTTCCCTCTTGGTCGAAAGTGGGAAAAAGAAACGATCGAACGCGTTTGACGAGAGAGCGTCCCCGATCATGGCGGTTTGTTAAAAAACCAAAGAAAAGGCGAATTTGTTTTTCAGAGGAGATATTCGGTCTGATTGAAAACGCGACGGGTTAAGGGAGATGTAAACAGAGAAGGAAAGAGTAAGGATAAACGCTATGAAGAACAAAGGATTTCCGATGAGAAAAAAGGTGAGATTTTAAAGTTGAGTCCTCCGAGCCGATGGATAATCCGGCTTTTTGCTGGCTTTTGAATTGGAGAAATGTTTGAAGCGTTTAAAATGTATTAAAGTAGAACGAAATTGCTTCTGAAAAAATGAAATAAAATACAAATAGGATAATGAAAAGTTATTTGTAATATTTACAGGGCAACAGATTTAGGAAATTGAAAAAAACATGATTTAAACGGATTTACTGCTGACGACATAGAGTTCCAATTTTTTTCTATTTGTAGGTAAAGGAAGCAAGGTCGAAAACGGGGAAGGGAACTAAATTGACAGCAATTAACAGGACTCTGAACGATAAGCTCTCCACCGACGCGCAATTATTGGGACTTTCGAACGAAATTCAATGTACTTACGTGTGCACTGTTATCGATAAGTTTCGAGTTACTACTTCAATTCTCATTTTATCGGAAATGTTATAGTGCTTAAAATTTTGTATTTTTGTTACATCTTTCCCAAATACTGTTTATGACAAGTTTTCCGAGCATCTTGCGAAACAAATCATACGTAGGATTATCATTATTATTATTTGTAAAATGAAATTTAATCTAATAGCCAAGATATCTAGAATGTATGTAAATACGTTGGAAAAATATCGAAAATTAGTAGTCGCAATATAATTAAAATATGAATCACGTAAAAGCCAAACTGGTCAATTCTACTTTTTTTTTTTTAATTTCTTAATGTCGTTATACTTATTATACATGTTTCATTGTACGTAACGATTATTTTTCTCTGCTTTTCAATTTGTGAAGCTGATAAATGTCGCTTTTGAACGGTTCGTACAATACGAGTCCAAGGCTAGTTTCAGCTTCAAAACGCTTCAAGTTACATGTAAATCGTGTACTAAATATTTTATAAATAATCGCAAATTGTAAAGAATCTTTTTGATAAATGCTGTGCAAACGTAGAAGCATCATGTGGCAGTACTTGATTCGAAAAGCACACGAAGAACTCTATTTTCGTGGAACTGTTCCGACAGTTGGCATAATTAACAACTTTTCTTGCGCATTTTGCGGCGTAACATGACATTTGCAAACAGAACGTCGATATAGAAAATTGACGAGCCCAATCCGACGTTTAAATGCGAACCGTGGATATCTCGACTTAATACAGTAAATAAATAACTGTGTGTGACTGGCAAATAAATGACAGGTTTATATATGTTCATAACAAATACAAATATATGAAAATGTAGAAAAATGAGCATAAATGTAAAAAATAAATAAATAATGAAAATTAAAATATACTTTACGACAGTTGAAATATATAACATATTTTCATTCCTTAAACAAGCAAATATCTGCGGTCTACTGGTAAACTAAGAATTTAAGAAGAATATAATTACAGACACACGAGTTCATTTATATTTATCTTAATGACCGCATAAAACGTTGCAAAAAATAATAAAATATTATATTGGTAATTATGTTTGTAACAATGTTTTATTATAAAATATTACTGTTAATCGATTGATAAAATTTATTTAATAAAGTAGTTCTTATTTGCGATAATTAAGAATTCTTTGAAAATAATATCTAAACTTCCAACTGTAACCAACCTTCGATACAAGAAACATATTCCCGAATATTCCTTAAATCCGAAACGTAAAACACCTTTTATTTTCAAAAAGACGGATGTAACGATGAAGCAACTATTTCTTTTTTTTTTTTTTTTTTTGAATCCAAGCGGAATGCAGCCATCGGTTCTCGTTTCCAATAACTCGGGACAGTTTGGTAGAGAAACGAGAAAGAAAAAAAGGAAAGAGAAAAAAGAGAATTTTTGTCCAACAATCAACTCTCACGAGACAAGACAATGCAATAAAAAACGGTCGTTTCACGAAGAAAAAAAAAAGCAAAGTTTCATTCGTAACACAAAACTGACCCAGAACATTCATAGGACCAGAGAATAAAAGCGAAACGTCCAATGGGAAATATAATACTTGCCGCAACGGTACCAATAAACGTCCACCGGTGTAAACACGAAAATATTTTTCGGCAAGGTGATATTTACGAAGACAGAATGCCTCTTCCGTACATCCCTGGATGAACAGCGATGTATACAGGCATGCATTTGGCCATGCAACCCCATAAATACGTGGAAACCATCGTACACGCGACCGTACGTTTCCGTTTGTGGACGTCCAGTACACGAAATACGCATCAGCGAAGTAGCCAGGCGTCTATACGTAGGTATAATCAGCAAAGGCCGAGCACAACATCTGCATAAATGCAATGGCTTACACGGATACATATCATAGACGAAACCATGCCTCCGTATCCAGTTAGGGACCTTGCCATTTACATACGTAAATACATCTCGATGATTCTCACGAAGTCGATTTAAACGTCAACGTGACACGAAAGAAAATTTAGCGACGAAGATGTATTTATACACTATCGTTTATAAGGATGTGGATACTTGGGTCGATTTGGAGTAACGATACGTGAATTTGCTCAAAGTATAGAAACCAACGATGAATTAGCAATTGGAAGCAGCACTTGCTATTTTTTTAATGTAATCGATAGACTACGAATTAAAGTTACATATTAAAAGCCCTAATAATAATAATAATAATTGTTGAAGTGGTCACCACCTCTACATCTGGTCTTCAGTTTCCTCCAGCACTGAAGCCATCGACAGCGTATAGACAAAGGACTTCGTCGAAGGCAAACCATAAAACGGTACACATGCAACGTTGGCTTCAGGGTTTTTCAGTCATAGGGTAACGCTGCTAGCGTGCGGATCTGGGTCAGCTCATATTGTATTCCAAACTTTGTACTTATACTTTAATATTCATATAAATATATATATATTTTCTACCTTACAATTTATCCAATAATAATAATAATAATGTCTTTTGACTTATACTCGTACAAGTATAAGGTTACATTGGTCAATCTACGCTAATAGTACGTAAATTTATAACTTAATTAACAATTGGAAACAGCACTTTTATCATGTTTTTTATATAGTTGCAAGGCCATCTCGTAGGTTGTGTTTCAGGAAAAGGAAGAATTTCAGTAAGTTGGACAATAAAACCGAAGAACTGACAAAGAGTGAAATTAGTCGGTTTGGCTTCTGAAAAGCTGGATTAATTGAAAACGCGTATCAAAGATTTATGATCTGATTTTACTGCACGTTGCTGCATGTATTTATAGATAAGCCTATAAGTCGCTCGATATTCATAGAAAGATGATTCTATTAGGTTACGGAGGAATAACTTTTAAAACGGAGTGCAAAAGGAAGAATCCCTACTGTATCAAACATTCCCAAGCCTAGACCGAATTATTCCACGATACCATAAATTGTCCGCTATCGTAATTTCGTAACAACGAGCAATTCGTGCCGAGACTGAGATATCGACGTCCCATGGGAACGATCGAATTTTAAAAGTCGAGATGCTTGCAAACGGTCGAAAAACCATAGAATTTTCCCGATACCGAGATAAACTTCGTCGCAAAGGGCGAATACAACGAGATCAGAGAATATTCGCGTTCGCTCATGTGCATTTTTACCTTGGGGCAGTTAGATAAGTTTTTATAAAATAGCACAGGACTGCGAATCAAGTTACACAGATAGCGACCAAGAAATCCCATTGAACTTTTAGCCTCCCTTTCTCTTTCTCTTTCTCCCTCGACTCGTCTTATGCGATTCGCCAAAGTTTTCTTATTTTAATTAACCCCTTAGGATAGTCGTTCCCGGTATTTGTTCTTTCATCGTGGAATCAGCCTTTGAAATCGTTAGGTTCTGAACATCCGTTCGCGGTGCTGATAAACAGCGCCTTGATGAATGTAAAGATTCCCGTGGCTTTTGTTTCTTCGTTGCTCCGTTCGTTTGAACTTACTAAAGAAGCAGTAGCCCTCGTTGAATGAGAAAATAGAATTCGACTTTGGTTTTTCATATTTCGTCTCAATTTCATTCAATACAGTAACTCGAGGTAACGATACGCTCGATTTCCATGTCCGTGATATTCATTTTCTTAACCTGTTACCATGCATGTAACTCTTTCAAGTACGGAATTCAAGCAACAGTTTTATCATTTCTGATATAGAAAATAATTAAACTAGATTTCCCTCTTTTATTTTATATTTTATACTTTTCATAATTGAAGCAAACGAGTTTACTATTATTTTTTACAAAAATATTTACATCTATATCAATACGATGTAGTGGTTGGATGTCGATAATTCTAGTATTTATTAAAATAGGAAATAAAAAGGACAATCAGTTACCCCAAATTAAGCGAAACGCGGAGAAGGGGTTGAAAACGCGTGACGAAGTATAAACGGATGAATCGGATAATTCTGAAATAATAGGTAATAAGAGACGGCAAGATGATGCTTAAGGTTCGCCCACGACGAGAAGCCATGTCATCGAGTTTAATCGTCGATCAGCGATCGAAAGCAACCGAACAGGGCGGTCCGCAATTTATATCCGGTCTGGGGTAACCACGCCACAGTAACGTCCGATCGCGTTCGACTCGATCGTAAATTTAATTGTGTAACGAGCGAATGTTCGCAGATCCGCCACTCTCCTCTCCTCTCTTCTGTCTCTCTTTGCTCGTCCCGATCAAGCCAACCGTTCCGTTCGCGTGGTAACAGCTCGTAATTACCGGCCAATGCGGCCAGCCATTGATCCCGAGAACTATTTGTTTCCACGACTGTACGAAGATCCAAAAGTCTTGAAAACCAGAACACAGAAACAACGCGTGCACTCGAGTTTCCAACTTCTCCACCTGTATCGTATGTCAGTGCTCGGTCTACGTCCGGTAACTTTAACTTTTTTCTAGTAGTCTGGATGGAAAATTGTTGCGACGCAACAGAGTAGTTATGAAAATTGTGCAACTTGTATTGTTCGTAAACGAAGACTAATTAAGCGAGTAATCTGGCTTTACGTAGAGTTGCTGAGTCTTTGGTATTCTAATATTTCATCCATCATTTTAACGTTGTTTTCGTGTGTTTTCTTCTTTGTCAATACGTATTCTTCGACGTGAAAGATGTTTTGCTAGCCTTCTTACCTTATAAACCATATTTTACCTCTTTCGGTATATTTTCTAAGCTATGGTACAGGAATATCGTGCGTCAAATATTTAAGAAACACGATTAGACAGTGTTTTAAAATAGCTTATAATTTGACATAATGTATAATTTAATATAATGCTTTGTTGCATCATAAAATAGTCTGCAATCTATAATTACTATTAAATATAAATACTTTGAATTAACATAAAACGATTTTTCTCTTTCGTGAGAAAAGAACGTACCGAAAGTTAATGTAGATGTTTACACAGACTTATGTGCACAAGAGGAGAATTGTTGATTATCGAGGATTTATTCGATGCAAACAAGATTTGAATGTAGGCGAAGCGTGAAATAAAAGGGAGGCAAAGCGGGCGAAAAGTAAAAGAGGCATCAAGAGGAATAAGAGAGAAAGTGGGACGGCATAGAAGAAAGAAACGAGTAAAGGAGAGTTATGAGACTCGGGCACGCAGAATAACTCTATTTATTTTTTATACCACTTGCAGATGCAAATGAGGATGAAACGTAATGTTATAATGCCACTTGGAATATTTCAATGTTTCGAGAAGCGGCTGAATTAGTCTTTTACAATTACGGTCTTACGCACTGCTGCACTTTTTACAATTTCGCTGCTCAGCTGTATAATTAAATAAAATCTGTATATTTAGCGGATTTTTTAGACATTTTTAATAACACGTTACTCTATGCTCGGAAAAAACACGATGAAAATGAAATTTCTATAATTTACTCGTTTTCAAATATTTTTACTCTGCGAGTTGAACTAAGTTAAAACGTTGATATTCTATGAACAAATATAGTTTGATTCTCTTTTTTTTTTTTTACTGGATTTCTTATAATAAACTCCTATCGTAGTGTCGCCGTAGACGAGATAATATATGTGTACATATTATAGATTTATCAGCCATTGTATATTTTTATCCCACGTGTTGGAACCTCTAACGAGAGTTTATTTATTCAGTATGAAGTAAGATTATAATGCGGGATATCGTAATTTGAAAATTACAGACTGTCGGAGTTTTCTCTGCAGAACGATTCGAATATATTTTACGAATGAAAATTAGAAAATGACGTCGTATAAGTATAAGCTCGTAAATTTCTCATTAAAAAGTGAACAGAGATAGGAATACAGATACGAAATAACAATGATTAGCTTCATTTTCCTTCAATATTCCTACTTCGTATATCAGTGATAATTTCTTTGAATTTGTACACGTTTAGCACGAATTTAGATGCATCGCATACAATATCTACGATACTACGTAAATATGAAGTTTAAATTTAAGAAAAGTATATAGATGTCAAAGAATTTAATTACGGCGATCTAAAATTTCAAAGGATAGAGTCCGAAAGGAAGAGTAGAGCCCAAACTATTTTCATTAAAGGAAATTTACGTAAAACAAATATCTCAAAGAAAATTCCAAGCATTGGCAAAGCATACGCAAAGCACGTTAAAACAGATAGAAAAGAAAATAATAGAAGAGTTGATATAAACGCGTTGTAAAACACCAAAGGCGCGAAGTATTAAACGTTCGGGCGCGTATAAACGCACCAAAGATACGGCTTTATGAAGCAAGTTCACGAAAGTATCCAGTATACAAAATCGACGTTAAATTCCGGCGTGGAGTGTGCTCCCGATGCGGCAAGTCCTCCGATTTCAAACTTTTCAACAGATTTGAACCCGACCATGGAAGTTCCGTGCGATACTGCAAACTGCAAACTTTCAGAGACGACCTTCCACCTATCGAGTGCTAGTGAAGTTAAAACGGCACGTGTCTCAAATAAATTGGACTTCCAGCGACCGATTGATCAGCTGCAGTTAAGTGGCTGCATTGTCGAACATATTGACCGCACGTGTACTAACGAGAAGTCGAAAGTATACAAGCGCAAACTTATGGAATCTCGTGTCAAACGGAAATTAAATTCAAACGTTCGATATTGAAAAGTTAGTTGAGCCGAGAAATTGAGAATGTATGATTTCTCCGAGGGAAATAAAATATTTTGAAATTGTCAATTTACGTGTCATAAAGAGACAGACGATGTTTATACATTTATGGGAAATTGTAAAGTATGAAAATATGTATATACAAAATATACAAAAATAAATAAAATACCTGAAATACGATGTTTGCAATAATATTACAAACCGTTGGTCAAGTTAAGTGGGAATTATTTTTTTGTACCTGAATACATTCGCCGCTACTGACGCACATTTTACGTCAATTTAAATATCATGTTTACTGCGAAATTGTAGGTAATGCATTTAACGGGTCGACTATTTTGTTTTTAACTTTATGCATTTCGAAAAAAGGACTTACGAAAGCAAACAAACCGCTAAACAGTGTGTAGTACAGTAAATATTCTTTAAAATTATTATTAAATATTCTTGAATATTCTCTGAAGAATAAAAATTTATTCCATGAAAACTATTATGAGGAGATGATCATATTTCAGTAACAACGAACGCGTTAACAAAATTTCAGCACAATATACGGTAGGGAATTCTTTATAAATTTCATCTACGAAAAACATAAAATTCTACAAATTTTTTATGTTGCCTGCGAAACCAAAGTATTTTTATTTTCATTACAAAGTTTCCATACTTTCATAAACATTTTCGATAAATATCGAATTCTTTCTGATTTCGGATATTTTTTATTATTCCATGCAACGGTATAAGTTTCTCAGAAAAAGAAAAAGCGTTCGTTTTCCGATAAACATCGTACACGTGTAGCTATACCAATAAAGAGACGAGAATTACGTAATTAAACGATCGTAAGAAGCAGTGACGATGTTTCGTGTTTACCATTGACAGCGTATGCGTAAGAACAGCGTAACAGTATCGAATTGGATTAAATTAAAGAGACGACAGACCGTGACGACCGTCGCCATTATTATGCAATATTCTCAGGTGTATAATTGCATTGCATCACGTGTTAGTCGTGACGGTGTAACACCCCTGTAAAACATCAATTAGCTGGTCACGGTCAATTTAAATTGGCACACGTTGAACGTAACACTCGCACAGAATCGCGTCAAGTTATCAAACGTACGGAAACGCGTGTACGAAGTTAAGTGTTATTGTAAGTAGACTAAGGATTTTTGCGCATTTAAGAGAAACGTAATTTACAGAGTATATCGTTCGTTAGCATTAGGATATTTTAGAAAACATAAGTAAGATATGAGAAGAAATGAAACGAACGAATAGGAATTATTCGAATTTAAGAGATTATTCGAATCGAGATAAATTAGTAAAAATTATTAAATTTAAAATATTATACAGGTATAAAAAATAGAATAATATACTTCGGACACTATCATTTTTAATAAGAGTCAAACTACACACTATGTACCATGGAACTTACTTTAGACGTTATTGATATTACTTTAGAATTTTATTTTTCTCTTTCTACGTATATCCGTGAGATTTCGCGAATATTCTATTTTTATAATGAAATATTCATAATTTCCATTGATATGACTGATATTTTGATATACTTAGTATTTTCATGGGGCAGAATGATTGCAGGAAACAATATCGGCGATATCGATATTTTATTCCGTTGAGGATTCACCTCGTTAATTCGTTGATTAAAATGCAATGAACCGTGGAACAAAAGCATCGTGAAAAAGGATTATGAAGAGAGAATTCCGTGCTGATTAAATCTTGATTATTTTGTAATGATACATCAAATTATCGATTATACTGCAACAACACAAGGAAATTTGTATTATCGCAACGAGCGTATTATTCTGTCATAATTAAATCAACGTTATTCCTTGTTATTTTAAAGATACAACATTTTTTCTTTTCTTCAACATTCCGCATTATTATCATGTTTATTACTATATTTATTCATAAATTACTAATATAATATATAACTGCGTAAACATTTGCGATCTAAGAATTACACTGCAGAAATTATTTCACCATCACGATGTTGTCAATGACTTTTCGTTTTACGAAAGCTACGAAAGCAAAGTGAATTCTTCGTTAGTTTTATATTCAAGATAATTCGGTAACAAACGGTAATAGAGGTTGACTCATTGTCGCTCGGATCACGGATAGAAATGCGGGTAGATATTTATAAAACGAGAAACGAACGGCACAGACCGCCGGTCGATCTCCTGGGAATAGATCTGTAAACCTAGTTATGAGATTTATTCCGAGCCGGATCGCCAGCTATTCGGAAACCTTCGATTTTCACCGGAGGGAAACTAGGAGGAGCTCGTGAACGAAAACGCGTTTCCCATGACCGGTTATTTGTTTCGTCTTGTTCCTTCTCATTTGCAATAAAGAACAGGAACCACGAAATAGCATATAGGTTCCCCCTTGATTCCATCCCTCCAACTTTCGTTCGTTTGAAATCGAAATAGAATTTTTCGGGTATTTTCACTTTCGACCATTCGATCTTTGAGAGTAGTTTAGTCAATTTTACGAGAACTCTGTGTAAAATGGTTTCAATTCTTATCGTAGAAATGTTTAGCGCAAAATTAAATTGTTTGTAACGTGAAAAGTAAGACTCGTCGATGATATTCCTGTATCTGAACATTTTTCCCTGCTTTGATATGTAAAATTTATAAATATCATTATTTTCAGATAACCTGTATCTTTAGGATTTTCACAAATGCACATCGAATAACATTCTCGTTAAAAACTAATTATTCCATTTGTAAATGATACTACACATATAAGTAAATTTTTCAGAAATAGACAACATTTGTTTACACACAAATAAACATTTTCTAAATGTTACAATTTTTCGATGAATAGATTATTTGTCCTGCGATAGGTAAAAAAGTTATCGACAAATATCTCTGATCATTGAGTGATTTATGAATGAAAGAATTAATAGTAATACATACACAAATAGCTTATGGTATACATATATATATATATGTATAAATCTAAAAACCTTCTATTTAAAACATTGTATGACAACAAATGTATTTACAAAATTATAAAAGCAACATTAATTAAACATACAAATACACTGACTACAGAAATGTTTGTACTAACAACAGAATACTAATCACGGATCAAACATTTATTGTTAACAGCATACTGTTATGTGTTTCTACTTTTCAAGATAGGTATATTTATGCAAATAATCCTATATAATATTCGTATGCTAAACATTCAGACTAACTGATAAAAAGTCAAGTAAAAATCACACGTGTCTATTTCCTGACGTTCATCGGTGCTAATCAACTGGCAAATTACGAATCCAAGACCAGGATCGAATTTACTTTTGGAATTTGTAGTTCGTTTCGTTTCGTCACACGTCGTCTGGCGAGCGACGTAAAATCTATTCTTGAAGCAGGTATATGTGAGTCATCGTTCCGCGGGTGGCAAAACTCATTAATTTAATCGACGATGCATGCCTCTTCTGGGAACGCGTTCACCGACAGAAAACCGCGAATCTCGAAGGATATCCGGGGACAAGTAATCCGGCTAAAGAATTCCCAGCAGCGAAATTAAAGTCAGAGCATTTTACATGGGAATGCACGTGCCCGTAAGCCCGCGGAAACTTCAGGAATTTTTAGGGTAACGATCCATTTTTATCGTGATCGACTTTCACCCTTATTACGGCGAAGTCTTGCCGGATTCAATTAATGCCGCAAAGTCGACCAATCTAAAAAAGAAGTACAATGGACGAGCAATTTTAAGCTGTTTAGCTTGTAAGTATATTAAAATACGCCCTTCTGGCCGTCGACCAGCATGCAAATTAGGAAATCGATAAAAATTGGTTTATTATGCTCTTGCTGTGTGGCCATTAATAGGTGTTCATTACTTTGCTGGATAATGAAGAATCAAATCGATATGAAAGAATAGACGTCGCATCCTGACATTTTCTGTGCCGTGCTTGCTATGTAACCTAATCGAAATGTAGAGAAAAGCTAATTACGCTAATTACATTGTATAATTGATGTTTTGTGAATATATTTGCTACCTTCTTCTCGATTAAAGCAGAGCCAACAAGAATATTAAAATATTTAATCAGAAAGATAGATACTGGAAAAATGAAATATAAACAAAAAAAGATACAAGAATCTTTAGTTACAAAGGAAAAATAACGATAATGATTATTTACGCCGATGATTTATAACGATTATTTCTTCATACTTTGATCTTCTTTATTACGCACTTTGCTTCTACGATAAGTCAACCTGTTCGCCTAATGAAAGTTTTTGCTGATGACTATTAATGCATCGTAGTAAGCACAACTTTAATAGACTTTGATAAACCAATAATATGATATAATTATTCACAGTGACTAACGTGTATCTTGCATTATATAACGCCCGATAGAATCTTTATTCAAAGTTTCTGTTAAGTTTCTACAAACATTCAATTAATAAAAACGTCGAGTTAATTTTTTAACCTTAGAGGCTTTTATCTAACACGTGTTTATATGGAAATCTTTCGATCACGTATGTCTGTACAATATAATATTATTCGTATATATTTCACTACGATGTAGTATAATACATCTTCTAATAACATAGCACTACATGTTTTAAAATAACAAAGTACTGCTTGGTTCGAAACAACGTATGACTATGTATATCGAAATAATACAGCACCAAGAATATCGGAAAACCATAATAATATACATTTCCGGATAACTTAGAGCTACATCCTTGCGTGCAAAACGTATACCTGCAATATCAATTTTAAAACACGAATATACGATTACTACAAGTTCCACTTTAACATATTTTGATTTTAAACAACGTTGTATCGCGGCTGCTCTTTTGAAAATTAGCAATAAATCAATTTTTATTATACATTAATCCTTGTGCGTTCTCAAGTCTCAATTTTATAGCGTTTAACGTTATTCACGATTGCGAACGATTTCGCCAATAATTTTTATAAACATTGATCTAACATAACGTAGGGACTAATTACAACCAATAGTTTACAACCAATTACACATTGTTCTTTTTAATTTGCTGATCGAATTGCTGAACAACGATAGAAAAATTCACTCGGTCATTTTATTGATCGAGATTCAATGTGAACAATCTTAATGTACGTAACATAATTTTCAATTCGACTTAATCCATTTATAATTAGTGTAAATATTTATAAATAATTTTTTATGGGTTATAAACGTTTGATTTTCTCTCTGTGCTTTCTTAAACGATTATTAAAGAATTTCTTAAATTTGAGGAAAATATGAAATGACTGTTATCGCGATATGCATGACTTCCTGTCTTAACTTATGAAATAAGAAGGTGATTAATTACATATAAGAATTTAAAGACCACATCAGAGTTAAATAACACAAAGTGTTTCATTCAGGATGAATATTAGCTTACTTAACTATGATAAATGTGTAAAAGAAATTTCTTTCACTTGTTAAATAAAATACAGTCGCTTTCCGTAAGCGTGGTAGGGTCGACATCAATCGTAGATATCGCTTGATTGGCGTCTGTAACACGATTATGCCGCGACTCAAATCCAATAATCGGATTCTGTACAGAGAAGTGATGAAACCTTCAGTTAGACAGACAGTTCTGATAGTTTGGGTAGTTATTTGTCCGAACGATCCTCGAGAGATCGATCTGTTCTCATGTACTCTGATCTCCTTCCGACCAGTTTATTTACCTGAATTCGTTTAAGTCTATTGTGTATCGGTGCGCTTCAAGTTGCCGTCCAGAGTTTGATATCTCACAAAGACGGTAATCGAATCGATTTTGAATTAGTCGCGAAGCATTCGAACGAATCGAGACAGAGAAGAGAGAGACTATTTAAGAGATTTGATAAAAGTTCATTTCGGAATAAAGTATCGTAAACTAAGTTTTAGTTACTCACATACTCGAATTTCGAATTTTTCAGATTACCGAATTTTCGAAAATTTCAGATTAATTTAAATTCTGAAGATCAAATCATTTCGTGAAAACTTTAATCATATATACGATGAAAAAATGTTCATCGTACGTAAAAATTATCGTATACAATAATACAAATTAAAGATGTATCATATATGGCTTATATGTAGGTTTACATATAGGATTTTGTTCACTTTTAAGCTGAGTTTAAAATTAATGAAATTTTTAACAGCATTGGCAGTGGGAAGTAACGAATGTATTTAGAAACCATATTCATTGCCCGTAAATACGTACACAATACGACGAGTAATTAAGCGTTCAAACACTCGAAACATTTTTCTTCCAATGAAGACAATTACTATAGTGGCATTTGACTGTCGACGTTTCTATTACCCGGTTCTTGTCGCACCTATCCGATCGTTACTCACGTTTCCAGACCGTTTGCCATCGCTTATGGACTCAATTTGTAAAACCCCGTTTCCCCAATCGCTGGACAAAGAAACGAACAGAAGCGAAAGAACAGGCGCGAACCTGATCGTATATAAACTGAGAAATAATCGGCTCAGTCAACGCTCGGGGACCGTAATTTTTCTCCACCAGTCGTATGTACATATAGCGTTAATTCGAATGTTTCTGAATCTTTATTTTGTGATTTAATATTTCAATAATAATTTCCATAATAATTTCCAAAATATTCCGTACCAAAAATTTCTCGATCAATAAAATCAAGTAAAAAATCCATCTATATCTAATTATTCCATTATTCTGGCTACACCTTCTACTTCAAAAAATGAACATTTGTTTGCAATATAAACGTTTTTGTTATCGATCCTAAGCTGTCCAAGAATTGTAGATTCGTAACCAGTTATACCTCTTTGACGTAAGCCGTACAAAACGACTAACTAACCAATTCATAGTTCGTCCAATTCATAGCGTTAATTCGAATGTTTCTGAATCTTTTATTTTGTGATTTAATATTTTAATAATAATTTCCATAATAATTTCCAAAATATTCCGTACCAAAAATTTCTCGATCAATAAAATCAAGTAAAAAGTCCATCTATATCTAATTATTCCATTATTCTGGCTACACCTTCTACTTCAAAAAATGAACATTTGTTTGCAATATAAACGTTTTTGTTATCGATCCTAAGCTGTCCAAGAATTGTAGATTCGTAACCAGTTATACCTCTTTGACGTAAGCCGTACAAAACGACTAACTAACCAATTCATAGTTCGTCCAATTCATAGCGTTAATTCGAATGTTTCTGAATCTTTTATTTTGTGATTTAATATTTTAATAATAATTTCCATAATAATTTCCAAAATATTCCGTACCAAAAATTTCTCGATCAATAAAGTCAAGTAAAAAGTCCATCTATATCTAATTATTCCATTATTCTGGCTACACCTTCTACTTCAAAAAATGAACATTTGTTTGCAATATAAACGTTTTTGTTATCGATCCTAAGCTGTCCAAGAATTGTAGATTCGTAACCAGTTATACCTCTTTGACGTAAGCCGTACAAAACGACTAACTAACCAATTCATAGTTCGTCCAATTCATAGCGTTAATTCGAATGTTTCTGAATCTTTTATTTTGTGATTTAATATTTTAATAATAATTTCCATAATAATTTCCAAAATATTCCGTACCAAAAGTTTCTCGATCAATAGAATCAAGTAAAAAGTCCATCTATATCTAATTATTCCATTATTCTGGCTACACCTTCTACTTCAAAAAATGAACATTTTTTTGCAATATAAACGTTTTTGTTATCGATCCTAAGCTGTCCAAGAATTGTAGATTCGTAACCAGTTATACCTCTTTGACGTAAGCCGTACAAAACGACTAACTAACCAATTCATAGTTCGTCCATCAGTCATCTTATCGTAGGATTCGATCCGATCGTTAAAATAGTTCGCCATCGTCCACTTAGGTTCGTTCCACTTCCGCGAAACAAGCTATAAGTACATCACTGTAAACCATCCGACTAATGAACCATAGTTCGAACAATAGTCGAATGTTCCCTTTCCAATGGCGCGTTATATGCCGAGTGACCGTCGAAGAAAGTAGAGTATTCACGAAAGGCGGAAATCAGAATTTTTGCCTGGCTCGATCATAGTGTTTATCGTAATGAGCCACGTTCTCTATAAACGTGTACGAATACAATTTGCAAATCGTTACGCCTTTAAAAGTATGTATTTCTATGGACCACGTTTTTCTTTTGCTTGTCTTTTTCTCACCGGATGATACAGAATAGGGGAATGTTAGAAGGAACGCGATTAGGTAAACGCAACAGCGTGAAATCGTTCCTCTCGAATACAGATTCCATGTTGGATGAAATAAATATCGAGCGAGTTGACGAGAAAATATTACGTGCATTGCTTGTTAGAAGAGAAAGCGAGATGTTGCCATCGGTGGAACAAAAAGTATATTACGCGTATGATTTTACGACTTTGTTTAAAATTCGTAACAGGTATTCGAACTCGCATTGGTATGTCTTGCGCCGATTTAACAATTGTAATATATCGTACGATAAAAACTGCTTGGTGAATAAGATAAGCATTGTATATGTTATAACATTCACGTACTGATTAATTAAATCTAAATATAGTAGATTTCCTATCATTTATTCGTACTTTCATATAACTAGTACGTACTAAAATTTGTTATTATGGAAAATAAAACGTAGAATGTGATTTAAAAAACGCTTCATTGGGAAATAACCTTCTGTAGCTAGTGCACGTCAAATATTCAAAGTAAAGTGCTAATCATAATATTTAATGAATTAAAAATGGTCTTTTGAATATATATTAAATTTCATTGATTACGTTCACAAAGATACATACAAAGTCGCATAAAAATTAGTGTACTATATAATACTATAATATAATATAATGTATAATAATATAATATGTATAATATAACAAAATGTACTAAATAATACCATAACAAGACTAACATTTTGTAGAAAAATTCTGCATTTTATTCAAATTAAAAATCAATTTTAAATCACCAATGCGTTTTTTTCAAAGTAGTCCATACCTGTTCGCGATGCTATGCAACTTGCCAACCTTAAGTCAGTATAAAATCCATTTACCGTTTCTCACAAAAGGCTTATTCGAATCAACACCTCGCGTGTTTCTCTTGTTAGAGATTTTACAACTAGAGTGACACGGCCACGAGGCAGGGATTCAAAGCGGCTAATGGAGGAAGCGCGTAAATTCGTGGCCATTCATTCATTATAACCGTGAATCGTTGGGAACGTCCTTCGGTTAACACTCGCTAATAACATTAGCGTGACAACGCGGCTCGAGTTTACGTTCTACAACGACGATACACGTTAATGAGCCGATTTATTGACGTTACTTTACAACGCGATTCCTATAGATTATCATGGTAACCGTGTCCTACCAAAGGGACGGCCGTTATCATGCAAAACTGCTTCCTCGGCCAACATGCGACAAAAATGCCAATGCAAATGATGA
The DNA here is from genome assembly GCF_905332965.1 of Bombus pascuorum. Lineage (NCBI taxonomy): Eukaryota > Metazoa > Arthropoda > Insecta > Hymenoptera > Apidae > Bombus > Bombus pascuorum. The sequence continues at coordinate 31,866,721 of NC_083488.1, read as the reverse complement.
AACGAGCCCCTTGTTCGGAGCTAGAGGTTTTTCGAGACGGTTCGTTAGGTACCGGCGCAAATAATAATATCCTCGTGGTCGCGCCATTTAAAAATTTCCATAACAACCACGACCTGTCCGTGAATTCTTTCCCTCCGCCGAAAAGGATAAAAACCGAGAAAATCACGATGGTAATTTGCTTGGGGAATAATTCGAAACATTTCCGTTAGATCCGAAGCGAAATGAGCAGTTCAAATGGTAAACGATGTACGCTAGAGATGAAGATTTCTTAATAGAGAACACGCACTTGCAGTTTTACCACCCAGAGTGACACAAATACAAAATATTCGAAGACTTATTTTTATTTTTTGCCGGAATAACAGCGTTTTACTTCCTCTTTAGGATGATATTGTAGGCTTGGGGTAAAACAGTTTGTAATTTTTCGAGTAACATATCCAAATTATTGTTGTGAACGATTTTTGCTTAGGGAAAAAGGTTGTTTTGATTCTTTTGATGTGCTAATTTCAACCGTGACATTTTACTTTGCTTCGTGATCTCAAATGATGAAGTCATCGTGTTACAAAAAGATTAAACTCGTCTTTCTTTAACCGCAAACAAGTATGTTATATAATATACGTTTCTTTGAATCCTATGAAATCACCATGTAATCCGTGAACATACAAAACCCGTTTTTTCCCAGCGTCTTCTTTCGTCGTACATTTAAAACATTATTTCCAGCACAGACTAAATAGCGTAAATTAGCAATTCTTTCCGTTACTTTACGATACGCAAAATATCGTAAAATAATCTTTTTTTATTACAAATCCTTGCACATAATACACGGTATACGCGTAAAGTGAGATCATAAATAATTTTCGACTTCACTGCTATATACTTAGATTTGCATAAGTATACATATACCCTGTATATCCTTTACGTCTATGAAATATCACAACCTAGGAAACGTACGCCATTATTTTCTATGACATTTTGCCATTTCCTTGGCAACTTATCAATTCCACCTTGTGAGGATCTTGGATTCGTGATGAAAAATATTTCGAATGTGCAGAATGTATTCTACTCGTATTTCAAAGTCCTTTTCTCGTTCGAGAATGTTGTGCAGACTCGAAGATGTGAACATCTGTTGGCACCAAGTCGACGAATAATACATATCAAGTGGATACATACGAGATGTCATTTTTCCAATATATTCGATATTAACACGAGATTTCCATGCCCTGGATCTTATTCGATGTCCAACTGTTAGGAACCACGTTAAAGAAGAACAGGAAAAGAATATTAAGTTTTAAATATCGATTCGCGAATGTCGTTTGCAATCTGAAATTTAATATGCTTCTGTTTTACGACCCCTTCGAACTAACGCTTACTCCAGTTGTGGCCAGATCGATAGATGCTACCCCATTTGATGTTTCAATTTACAGCTTCATTATCCGAAAGTAAACTTAAAGTAAGCTTATCATAAAGTAAACTTCCTACCAAAAGTAGCTTTTAAGTGGCGAAGCTGTCGTAAAGAGTCAATAACGTTCTTCGGACAAATTCTCGACTTCTCGAAACCGACGTTAATAATACTCATAATAATTCTGCTATCCTGTAGCTGCCAAAAATTCCATTTCCAAGTAACTACATCCGCCTATGAATACGTCGACCACGCGAAACGCAACAACAATCCTTAGATGCGCACAATCGTTCCCGCCCGATGTACCTTTCTCCTTTCTTCGTGTCCCTTGCCGATAATATATAAGGTATCTCGGTTCGAGGACGTGTGTACACTGTACACACCTTAACGATCCCCGGGGCCGATACGTAGGAAGCTGATTACTCATCGTACCGTCTACGCCGAACGTTTAGCGACTTATTGTGCTTGGTTATTGAACCCCTGGGAGAGTACCCACTATCCGCGCTCTTCTCCTACCCTGCTCTCCCTCTCGACCCTTCCACAACCCGCGGATATATAGCTTCCATTATAATTATACGTGGCCAGTGTACCTACGTGCATTCAAACGGATTACGCAACACGTAACAGAAAGAGATAGGACAATGACACGAGCTTTATTAACGAAGGGGCCACAGAGACTGAGTTTGGTCCAACGAATGGAGGAGCTGAGGATTTCTCCAGCTTCTGGCTGTTTTGTATTTTGAACAATTTTTGCTTTTTTTTGTTCGTGAAGACTATTCATTCTACCAGTGGGAGTGGTTCGCTGATAAATTTTATTCGTTCGTTAAATGCGACGTATCGTTGATTACAATTGGTATGATTTTTAATGGTAAGAAATCTCGAAGGAGAAACTGTTGAGCATGAAATGGTTTAAAAAATGGATTGGTTACAGTCTGAGTACAGAAGAAACAAAACCAACATCCTAAAGAGCATGCTGTTTATTACTCTCTTAAGTTTTAAGGTTCCACCTCGGAAATAGCCTTTCCTTACGAACACATCTTTGCTACAAGCTTTACCGACGAAGACACTGTTCGTTCTTTTGTGCGTTCCGAATAGAACAAAGCGCGTTTTCACCGTCAACGAGCATTAGTCTTGCTCAAAGTGGTAACACGATCAGACCGTCTTCTTGCCCTATTCCAGTAGCCTAACTTGTGAATTTCTTGCCTCGGAACTTCAACGATGTTCGTTAATCTGTTAATGAGTTAACGATCTTAGACGACAGAAGGCAGAGGCTGAAATTCGCCGTGTCTAGATTGCACGACGAGACAAATGTAATTAATTAACCCATCATGACCCGAGTTTTCCGCTTTCTACGTCGGATCTAGTCGCCCTCCTCGTCTTCTTAATACACGCGAGATTGATCGCCATAATTTTCAGTTGCTTGCGTGTTCCAGAAATTCGCGGCAACCTATTCCCAGGCGCTGTGCACAGACGTGACACGAGAGAAAACTGTTTGGAACTCGTGATGGGCTCCCGGGACCTTCCACTACTAACGTTAGGTTGCGCCTCTTTGGCGTTCCAAACCTACGTCTTCGTGTGCCTCGTATAGACACGCGTGTTTTATAATCGCTGTTTATTATTACGAATTGAAAGTAAACCTTAATAGTTGCTTGAAAGCTTGAAAAATCAACGACAAACTGATACACGTGATATTAGAGTCGAGAGTATACGCGTTAAAAGCTCTTTGAGTTTATTGAAAAAATATAAAAATATGAAACCTAATCCAACGAACGGTCATTAGCGATTCAACGCCTCGCCAAAATTCAATTCCCAAAGAGTTAACATAAAACTATTCTCAGTTCTCCATCGCTCGTCACCTGTACGAATTCTGACTCACGCACAATAAAAAGATTCGCGTCGCAAGTTTTTAATCCCAACTCGTTTCGTCATCCACATTAACCCCAAAAACTCGAAATTGTCAAAGCGCGGACTGTGTCCACTGGTGTTTCTGCCTAAACGTCCAACTTCCGGCACCAGCTTGGGAGCTTGGAGTCAGAGAAACTTCAGATTCGGCCACGGTGAATGACTGGCAATTTGTTACGGCTCTTTATACGCGCGGAACACCAGCCAACGCTCAGCGGAATTAATTTTCGTGAAACACGGTGGTCAGAGAGTAGACGAATATCGCGAGCAGAGTTGAAACGTAGGCGGTCCGGTGCGAAATGTTACGACGAGAAGACAAATGATCGGTTACCTACGCGAGACACGCCATCTTCTCCTCTTCGTCGAATAGATCACGGATTTTCTACGTTACTGACTCTCGATTTTCGTAATTTTCACTGAAAGCCTCACGGGGAAAATCAGAGGAGAGAATGGATCGGCGTGGGTGGTTAATCGTGTTGCAACGAACGATTCATGGGAACTGGGTGACGCGGTGTGTGGGCACGACCCTGCAATTTTGTGTTACACGATCGCTACTGACGAGAGAAGTCCAAGATCTTCCTGTGGTTGAGATAACGATATAGTTGAAACTTTGAATAAACAGATTTCGTAATTCTGTTGATGGGTTTACCTCGTTATAAGATGAGTTTGATTACTGACGCAATGTTAACGAATCGCAATCAGTACGTAAGCGTCATCGTGTAAAATTAAACCTTCGATTCAAAATATTTAGAATCTATACAGAGAATAACATGCAACTGTATTGTATTAGGTCGTTCGAAAAGTTTCTTTCGTCTTATAAGAAAATAATGGACGCACAGCATTTTCCGTTTTACATCATTCTATCGAATTACGTATGATCCATGATCACGTTCTATCAAAATAAAGATCACAACGTTCGACAGATTAGGTTCCATGTTTGTATAAAGATGCGTCGTTGTAAAAGACGTGTTTGTAAGAGAAAGACAACCTAATACTTTGATTTGATCAACGAATGTTAAGGGAGGTCAGGTGAATATCTTGTGATAACAGTGGAAATGTATTGACAACGTATAAACTACTTCAATAGAAACTGTATTATCTTCATATAAATTATTTGCTAATTTTACGTGCGATAAACTCTGTCTACTTCGTGCCAAATGACACAGTAATATGTTGTATATTAGTACTAAAACTGTGATGTTTCTTAGCACTACTTTGCATCAGAAATATGACACCTGCCAAGATTTATAACGGTTTTCTGCGTATAAACTTAATAAATAATATACACAGAATGATTTACTACATTTAAAAACGAATCGTTGTGTAATAAAACCTGTGTCTTATATCCTCTAAATTTCATTGATGCTTCAAAGCAATTGTTTATCTTAGTATATGAAACTTGTTTCAAACGTAGACAAAATAAAGTAATAACGTAACACAAAAGCAACATTAATGGAAGTCATCCATCTGGCAAAATCTGCCACTTGCCACAACGAAGATTCTTACGATAAAACCGCTATGAACAAAAACGCAATAAAATAACCACGAAAATGAAACAAAACGATAAAAGGTTTGGAAAATATCTCACAGATAAAACCGCAATAAAATCTGCGCTCCTAGCTCCAACAAACCACAATTTAAACATCGCTATCGAAAGCTCCATCGAAACTCCATCACATTCCTTTGCCAAACCCACCCCATTCTTCGCTAAACACAATACAAATCACGAGACCCCACCCAGAAAACCCGCATTCCTGCACGATCTTTTCACGAGTTTGCCATTTCGTTGGAAGACACGTGAAAATCGGACGTACAACGGATCGTCGCATCAAATTGTCAAATTCCAAACAGTTATAAGCTTCGAATCGTGCTCCAAGTGATTCGAATTTTTCCTCACATATTGTACAATACAGACTCGAAGCGATTGAAAATATTTCAGATTCGATCACCAAGAATCGACGATTCTTCGCACGTTTATCGATACGATATAAAAAAAAAAGAACCAAACTTAAATAAAAATTCGTTTCAAAATAAATAACTAAATATTCTTAACTTGTGCTTTACTTTCGATATTTTATATATTTCCTTTTATATTATCATCCGCAGTTTATTTATCGCGTTGCGTATCGAGCCACAAAGTATCGTAATACTTAAGAACGGAAACGTACAGAGATTTCAGGCGATTCACAAGATTCAGATTCCATCTCTGACTACTAGTTATTCTCGAGGTCGGCTGAACACGGAATAAAATGGGGATGATCAGTCGTAGGGTTGGTTATCGAGCGCGGTCTAGCATGGTGTACGCGGTATCACAGCCGGTCGACAAATCTCCAACCACGGAGCCAATATCGGGGCGTCGCGGCCGGAAAAACCGTGGAACGCGTTTCCATTTGACCGAGGGCAAGCCATGGACCGTGTCGTTGTCGGGTTCGACTGGTGTACGTGGGCATGGGCATAGGCATCGACGAGAAAGGGAAAAAAAGGATCGGACCGGTTCGGTGCCGTTGTATCGGAAGAGAATGGGAAAAAGGGGGCGAGGTGTGGCGAGGAGGCAAACGTATGACGTCGTTTTGCGGTTCGTGAAAATTCCGGCCTTTCAAATATTGGAACGAGTACCACTGACCAAACATTTACTTAACCTCAGCTCGCCTTCCTACCTTTCTTTCCGTCGGTCTTTCGTCAATCGTCTGCCATCGACCCTCTACTTTCACCCCCTTCTTATCACGCGTTGCAAATTTGTGTCTCGAATACTGTTTATTCCCATAATATTTGCCAGATTCTTGCGCGCGGATTTTGTCAATTTCGTCGCATCTGCGACCGTCCTTGCTATAAATAAAATTCTGTTTGCGTATCAAACGTTTGGCCTGTGTTCCGCAAAGTGTCAGCCGACGATGCTGCTGTCGAATGTCAACAAACAGAGGATACAGCACGTTTTAAGAAATTCAGCTGATAGATGTAATTACGCAAATGGAGAGTAAATAAAAGTTTCGATCTCAAGTTACGTGATAATGAAGTAACGTGATGTTGCGAAAGATTTATTAAGGAGGCAGTGAACCCATGTCAACCCGAAAGCACCCTAAATTCCGGATTATCCATAGAAAACATTTTAGGGACAAGCGGTTGTTTGAAGGGTAGAGCCTGAAGCGTACATTCCGATCGCAAGGCAACCTTCGCAAGATTAGATATCGGTGTAACTCTATATTACAAACACTACCAAACAAATCGCTTTATAAATTTATTACATCGGCAAAATGCGAAATTCAGATGGTACAATCACGAAAATCGTGAGGTAAGTCGAAGAGGATTCACGGTTGCGCAAGTTCTCTGCGAGAACACGGCCTCGTAGGATGTAATTTTCATCCAATGAGTAATTCATATCGATTCGCCGCAAGGAGGAAGTCAATCCCTCGCGAGTATAGAGCGTGTTGCACACAATGAACACGATAGATCTCTCTGGCGCGTCTTTCAGCAGCCATTGTGATATAGGAATAAACGAACGCGTAGGTTTCGCCAGAAAACCGTTGAAAATGTCGTCGATCCACGGACCATGCAACGAGAATAATCGAAAATACGATGCCTTGCCGATCGGGAAATTTTGCTGTGCGCGTATCGATCCTCTCGATATCGGTGTTAACGCGAATCCGATACGGATTTTAAAGCGGCGTGCTTTCGCTGAACGAACCGACTTCTTATCGCGGAGGTGAAGAATTTTCCATTTCATTTCATACCCATTCATATCCAAGAACATCAAGAGAGAATGTTTCTCCTGACAAGGTGGCTTTAACGAAGTTTAATTAGTTTGAAAGGTTCGGATCGACGTTAGATTTTAAATCGATGTGGACTTCGCGCGTAGTACTCGGAGACACGGCATTGGTTAAAAGTATCTGGACGTTTACTTATTTTTTGCAAAATGCATTTTAATCGCACGAATAATGGATAAGTCAAACTGCGATGATTTTGTTCGTACAATCAGTACACAGTATGATACTTTGAATGTTAAACATCGTAACACAACAAATCACATACGTTCGATCTAACATTATATTCGTTTCTAACTACAAGCTTTCTGAATTTTCTCTTGTTTCGTCAACGACATTGAAATACAGTATAAAACAGAAAATCAGAAAAGACTGTATCTGAGTGAAAACTAATTGCTTTAAGATTATCTTACAAAATCTATAGTTCTCGTCTACACTAGGGTTCACAATCGTATGAAAAATCTACAATTCTCATCTACCTTCTTTCAACCTAGGGGTCCCCTTATTACAGTGTTCTTCGTAATTAAAAAAGGAAAATAGTCTAAATAATTACGCTTAACAACTTCAGGGGAACAAAGAACACAAAGAGCTCAATTTAAATCCTCGTTACTACATCCTACTATTTCACACCCGTCATTAACACGGCACAGAACATTTTCATCAGCACACAGCGATTCTACGATGTAAGCCTTTTTCAGCCTAGTAACCAATCCTGAAATCAACTTCGAATGGAACGTTTGCTTGACGAACATTACAGCAAGTCATATCTGCTCCGAGAAACTCGAACGCCAAGTGAAAGCAACGAGATTCCGCGTTTCCCGTGTTTCGAAGTGCTCTTAATTAACTAAGAACGTCATTCGGCAGCTGTGTCGATTATTGAAAGCGTGTTTAAAGCGTCGGTGAAGTCAAGGTCCCTGAGATCGCGTATCGGCAGAATGGGAAATTAACACCAACAAACTAATTTCTCTCGAGCCGGTCTTAATTAATCTTAGATGTTTATCTACGTTTTCCCTGGTTTTCCCTGACTCGCTTCTACGCGCAATTTCCGACCTCCGTGTGTGTCTGCGTCGAAATCTTGCTTAGAAAAGATGAAAAAAAAAAAAAAAAGAAGAAGAAAAAGAAAAGGTATGTATTCCGCTACTGGATGTAGGAACAAAAAGTTCTGAATTAATTCTCTGCGAAAAGGAGAAACGCGAAGATGGATAATATCATGCTGCGACCTAATTACGCTTCGTCGTCAACTATCGAAGCAACGGATGACGGCTGATTGTGAAATATACAGTGAGAGAGATAATTAATATAGGAAATTGAAAATACCAAGCAGATTATAGTTTTAATTTTACGAGAGAGCTGGTAAGAAATGGAGAGCGTGACTAGTTTAATTGTACATGGTTAAATAGGAAGATACAGGCTCGAGATGTCTGAATAGTAAACTTCATCCTCCTTTAGAGTGATTTAATTGAAATTATGTTAATCTTTCTTCTACCTCCGCTACATCTGAATTATTTCAATTGAATTTTAATCAATTTTCTGGTTACAATATACCGCAGCATGTAGATTATGTTGATGTAGTTTCATATTTTTATGAACATAGTTAACTTCTGTTTGTATATTAATCAACGTATTTGTATATTATATGTTTAAATCTCCCGTAAATGTAAAAACGTTCGCGATCTAATAATATATATCAATTATTGATGGGATCGAAATTACTTTCATCAAGCTGTTAAACGTCTCTTTTGGCAAACAATTAGTCCAAATTAATTACGCTGGCAAGTTGTTGTATCAGATTTATTTTTTCTCAAGTAATTACGAACTTAACTTGAAATCTAGGTTTCTTGCTGGCAATCGCGTTACTGTTAATGATTGACACAAGAAAGAAAGAAAAGGAGAAAGGCGAAGAAATGTCTCAAGCAAGAGTAAAGAACGTATTAAGTTCGACTGAATGAAATATGTGTCGACGAAAACAAGTCAAAATAGCCGGCAATGAAACCCGCTTTTTCCTCAATGGCGTTCTTTCCAATTCACAGTAGTACGTCAATAGCCTAGCTCGAGATCAGTGTCATCAATCTCTCACGGTTCCCTATCTACACGATTCGTCATACCGCTTTAGTGCTGTTGATTTAATTTGATATAATACGGCTCCTGACAACGAGCTTTTCCTTATTGCATTGTCTTGCAAATCCTTTCTCGTGAACTCGTACGCCCATCTTTCGTTTCAAATTAACGATGCTCCAATATAAAAATTTAATTAACGTATTTGATTTAAGTATGAAATAAAGAAAAGCTATATTATTCCCATAAAAAGGTCGTTCAAATATTTGGCATATTTGGATTGTCCCTTATGTAGAAAGTGGAAAGATTGGTTATTTCAAACAATACATAACTACGAGTATTGTATTCCAAATCATTTCAGACAATGGAACTTTGCAATTTAAATAGATCCCTTAAATACGCATTCCTCGGTTTATATCGGAGGGAAAGTTTATTCAGCTCAATATGCACCGTTAAAAGACCTTAACTCTACTACATTTACGCGATATCTTTTCGTCCTTACGCTTACTAAAAACATGCCTGCAAAGTTTGTTCATATATCTTAGGAACAGTTGCTGTATAATTCAGTTGTCCCAACACGAGGTAGGTAAAGCACATCGAATCCCATGGGATCAAAGGTACCAGAGATGGGGCTCCAAGTTCTCTATGCATCTTGCAAGCTCGACAAAATATTTGTCTCCGACAGAGTTCCTTTAATTACTCATGATTAATCATAAAACACGTTACGTCCCAGCATCTATGTATTGTTTTGAAATATGATACGATATGAGGTGATAATCTTCGTATACTTATAAAATTAAAATAATGTTCTAAATATTTGTCTATCTTATCCGTATTAATTTTAATTGTAATTTACATTAAAATCCCTATCCAACTGATTCTACAGAAAAATTGTAAAGGGTGGAGTAGGTAATTAAAGTAATAGAAGCATGATGCTTGTTATTAAGGATGTCAAATGACGAGAAGACTTACTTGGTCTGGAAACCTTCGAATTCTTCCTGTTGCTCGCTGATGGAGGCTTCGAGGTCCAAATAAGCGCCATAATCGCCATCTTTATACAGCTGGAGCGCCGTATCATCAAGCTGTACGACAAATAAACAAAAGAAATCGTTAAATCGATGAATTCGATGATCGTTGTAGTTATAAAGTGTTACTAATCACGGAATTCTTTACAATTTCTACACTGCACACCTCGAGACGATGCACGCTACCAATTGTACAATATAACTTATCACTAGCTTCCAAACTTATATTTATAACCTTTAGTAGTAGTAAACTGCTTCAAAAATTTACTAACACGCATCGTCACGTATTTGTTACAATTCTAACATTCGAACAAAATTTCATCTATATAAACAGCAGATTTTTTTTCAATTACTTGGCTATCTACCGTAGCACGTATGGAAATAAGGACATCAAAATTCGACTTGATACATGACAAGCAGCCAACGTGTCAGCGTTATGTCACGTTAGCCACATTACAACTTACGACGTGGCATCAAATTAGAAGCTACCCAGCTGTCGGAAATGATAAGCAGTTAAGCATCGGTCAATTTCCTCGCAACAGTTGCCGCTTCCAAAATAACGTGTCGTTGCAAGAGTAGCCTGGAGCAAAGAGGCAGCCTTTATGTTTCGCGATCCAGGGGCGGGAACAGCTCCCGTACTCGTCGCCTAATTTTAAACTGCTGCCACTTTGCGGCCACAGAAATTTAACTCCGCTACGAAAAACTATTCGTCTACGGTTTATTGCTGCGCGATATAGGCCACGATAGCGTAACGTAATTTTGCATTTGATCAATGGACTGAGGATATTTATGCAGATTTGTATTTTAACGACTACGACCGAAGAAATGGAATTTCGGTCTTTAAATTCATACGAATCATGCGATCCTCGAATTTAAATCGTGAAAAAATGTATTAAGCTACGTAGAAGTGTCTGATATTCTAAGATTTTTGTTAGAAAATCTCCAACTTATTTTTCTCGCTCCGTCTAGTGTACGATCATCTCTGTGCGTACGATTACTGTACGATCATCGTGGAAGAAATTGTAACAGCTGGGAGGTTGGCAATTTTTTGCGAAAATTTAGATATCTCAACAATATAAATCGAGTGGAAAAATGAGAAAATTGCGAATGCAATGTCTCGTTAACCCTTACTGGGTTACTAAAGCGAAGAATCTGGAATTTTCTCATCATCCAGCTTCTTGGTAGCATCCAAGGAATGAGTTCAACGAACGAATGGGCGCCTTACGGTTCAACAATCCGGGCTAATGCGGCTAATCTGCTAAATTTATCTGCGGATCATTTGGTCCACGCACTCCGTGTCCGTCTATGCAACATGATAATCTCTTCATCTGGCATCAGGTGGTCCCGTTTCGCTGGACACACGGCGTATTAAATCACCGGTTACATCATCGTGCTGTCTCGAAAATAGAAACGCCATAAACTCGTGAGTTATAGATATAATTTAATTATATTAAAAATACCGGGACTAATAATGACCACGGATACCACTTCATTAAATCGTTCTGGACGTTTGATTAAGTGGAAGTATCTACGTAAATCACGAAGTAGGATTAAAGTTTTGCTGCTTGAAATATTTTCTATTTCCTTGTTCGCCTGTCTATTTAGTTTTTAACGATCAAATAAACGAAGATTAAATTAAAGTTGAAAACAGGGAATTCTACGTGTGGTGACGCGTTTGGAACGTTTAAAGTGATTATGCTAATTTTAACTGTAATTGTGTCGTAGATCAAAGGAGATATAATATTTTAACGTGTACAGAAATACGAAAAGAGAACAGACACGTATAGTTGTATATTAAAAAATGAGACACAGACAAAAGAAATTCATGTAGTCTAATTGAGTATCGATATATTTGCGGTTTGAAATAAAATACGTGATTAGATGCTCCGAGTCAAGTCTTTCAATTCGTAAAAAATATTCTAGAACGATAATTACGTGCATAACTGAACATTGGTCATCGATAAACATTTATAAACAAAAAATGTAAGAAAACTGGTATTATTTTTTTTTTTTTTTTTTTCTTTATATAAACGAATCAATCGCTGCATTTGAGAACCGCCACGAAAAATCTTCCATCGAATCGCGGCTCGACACTGTCGCTCGATTTCAACTACCAAATCGTCAGACGATAAATCCTGCAAGGTAAATAATCCTGACTGAAATGAAGCCTTTCTTCTCTACGTCGTAGATTCTTTCTTCGAGACATCGCCGCTTTGCAAGATTAAGATCCATCTGTTTCCACGGCATGTTGCCAGCCTAGAAGAAATAACACCACGAGGATACGAACGGAAAGATATTACGGGAAATGCGGGAGAATAGAAACAGACGCGTAGCAGCGAGAGAAGAAAAAAGGTAGGACGGTTGAAGGGGGGAACATGGAGGGTGCAGAGGAGAAAGTAACAGAGGATAAGCCGAAAACAAGGAGACGAGAGAGAAAAATAATGTGCAGCCAGTTGGGAAGCCATAGGCGAAAGCTAAATGTCGCTTTAAAAATAGTCGAGCTACCTAGGTCGCCATATTTGTGATCGTTGTCGCTGGAAAAGTTGTTGTCCGCTTCCGTGGCGACTGTAACGCGTTCTTTTCAACGATGTCTCGTCGAACCATCGTTTAAGCGCTACTAATTAACGTTCAGTGGCACTTTGGTTTTTCTGTAGCTCAGAGACGATTGATCAGACTGAAATGAGATTTTCTTCTCGATCTCTAATGTACAGGATGCCTCGGAATGACTAGCGTAAAAGGAAGAAAGTGATTTTATACTAATGACAAAATAAGTTGGCGTTCGCTTGTGCGTGAATCGATTCCTTTTCATGTTGCTTCTTTAAACGAATAATTGAATGATGCTGATTAACTTGAGTTTCTAATCGATAATACGAGGATTTTTTTATTGTTACTTTAAGACGAGCTTTTGTTACTTTAAATTTATTTCGAATGTAGAGGCTTAAAGATTTGGAATCATGTAGGCTTAAGCTTGACTTTTTCGAGTTTCATGAACATTTTTCTATAAGGAATGAATGTACCGATTAATAAACAATGAAATTCGTAACACGGATATCGACCAGAAAAAGAAAATATACAACGAAAAGCGATTACGTTAAAAACGGAACTTTGAAGGCGGAAAACAAATAAGAATCGCCTTGACGATGAATTTTCAGACCTGCGTTCTCGCTAAGTGGAAGAACGAGGGGAACGAAAATAGGAGAAAATCGAAGCGAAACGAGCGAGAGTTCGAAACAAAACGAGAGAACGAAATTGTGCGTGTACACGGCGTGCGCGAAGCGGGGACAGGAAGCACGCGGCTGACCCATATTTCTAAAAATCACAGCTTCAAAATAGTCTGCCGGCAACGGAGCGCCGGTTATAATGCAGAGGCTCGTTCGAGCACGCGCTGCATTTCTCCGGTTTCTAGGCGTCCCGCATTCGGTGGAAAGCGAATTGCCTTACGTAATTCACGTGACGGGAGGCTGCGTTCTGTACGATCTCTGGCCTTCAAGCCCACAACGAAATTGGTCAACCGGAAGCGACGACTGCATCGTCATCTTGGACAATGGCACTCCGCTTGTTTCTGCTCGCTGAACTTGCGTCGCTTGCGTAAGAATGTTAACGGGCTGAAGGAGAAAGGAAACGATGGTAAAAATTTGAGTTGATGGGAAAAGGAAGTTGTATGGTGGATAGGAAACGTGAGATGGATTTAAGTGATCGGATGTAATCGATTTAGAGAAAGGACGATGAATTGTAATATTAGATTATAAGTAGATTGCGGATGTCAATGCGAATTTAGATTTTCACGAATACAACTAAAGAAACAAAGATTTGTTATACTCTGTATATGAACAAAGTATATATATATTTATACAAACTGTTGAATGAGTTAAAAGAAAAATGGAATAGGCGAGGGCCGAGTAAATATGCTCAGAATGTTTACAAAACTAGCAATTTGAGATTAATACCGATTAAACGTAATTACTCGACTATGAAATGCTTAATTAATTGGAAGTCTGTAAATTAATGGATTTAAAACGGCCAACAGTATCTTGCTTCGACAAGGAAATTACTTGTTGGCTGTGTCCTTCTCTTTCGTCGCTGTTTCTCTTATGTTTCAAGAAAATGAACATTGCGCTGCATTAAAGCAAATAAGGAACGCTCAGTATCTCTAATAAATTTATCTTTCATCTTTAACAACCTTCAACAATTTTCTACGTGTTCCATATGAAAAATCATTATAAATACGAATAGAGAATAATAATACATTATAGATGATAACCCATCCATCCAAGATAACGATTCAAAATAATATTTTCAATAGGAAAAAATCTTTGTAAGAAGATGAATCTCTTTGTGAGATAAACACTTTTATAAGACGAGTTACCAAGCACGTCGACTTCGAGGTTACATAAACAGTTGCACTAACATTCGATCGCTGTTCTACGAGAAAATCTGGTCAAAGAAGATCCAGCGCGTTGTATGATCGATACATTGCCGACATCAAATGGCAAAGTGAAAACAGTACCCTCGTAGGTACACGTCAATCCTTCGAGAGATCAGGAATCTAATTAATCATAACATTAATCCAGTTTTACCACGCTCTGATAGTTTCCTATCCGATCTACGCATCATGGGAAAGTTGTTTAATTAGCCACTTAAAGTCTCACGGGTCTCGTATGTCTTCCCTACGGACAGTTCAATGTTGCCACACGTCCTCGCAAATCCACGCTGAAGAAACTTTTCACGGATGCGTCGCCGTCGACGCGTTTCAAGTGGAGGCAGCCTCGAGACTGCTTCTTTCGCAGCGACACGGAACGTCTGTTTTCTATCAAAAGATCAACTACAATCATAGCTGCCACGCGAGAATATCGTTCTAACGCGACTAAACTTCCTTCAGGATTTTTAGATTCGCTGTTATAATTGATAGATTACTCGAAGATCGTATCCCGCTGGGTGTAGCCATCCGCGTGTTATTTAACAATTAAGCTAGAAAAATTTACCGAATGTCCAGCTGGACAAATTGTAAAGTACAAATTAAGTAATAATAATGATAAAAAAAAAAAATAATTGATAATATTCTGTATCGAGTAGAACGATTTACCGATACATAAAAAGATGTAATAAACTACCAAAAAATAAAACAAAATATTTGGGCAACGTGGAAATTCTTATATATTTGACAATTAGTTTTAATTAAGAATTAGTCGAAAGATTAATCGGTCGAAGAAAACGACGTCCAATTCGAATTTCTATTGAATTTATTTCGTTTTAAATCCACAGCTGATTCGTAATTTAATTTAGCTTCGTGGAATTATATCGTCAGTTTTATGTAAGAATATGGTTACTCGTATAGTATAGGATTTACACGTCCACCGTTCTATATTAACTAAGTCGTATGTCGATATCGATGGCGAAAGTTGTAAGGCTTCTTCCGATACTGTAATGTAGCACACGATGACACAACCGCGCTATCTCCATTACAAGTTAACGCGATAGAGCCGCGTTGGAATGTGAGTTACGCAGGGATAAAGACCAATCACTTGACTCTGGAATTTCTAACGATTAAAATTCGAAACAGATTACTACAAATTAGAAATGCAATTAACGAATCCGAGAAAGATCGAAATCTTCAATAACCTGATGACTCAAAGATATTTTCTTTCATTTCTTTTACGACTCTATCTTTGCATTTTGGATGTACATATGAAAATTCGAACTCTGATCCGTGAAAACGTTGCAAACTTTCAAAAAATATTTGAAGCACGAATTTTATAGAAATCTAAACGCTGAAAAGTTTTTAATAAATTGTGTTAGAAAATTGTGCTCTAAGATTCCCAAGAGCTACATCAACTCGCGAAATGTTGTCTTTTATCAACATATTACGCATGTTGTGTATCGAACATATAATTCCAATTCATTTCCATCAAAACCTCGAATATAAACTAACTACCTTTTTTTTTTATTATCTAATTCGTACTTCACAATTTGTCCAGCTGGACAATTGGTAAATTAATTACCTTTTTGAGCCACTTATTTGATCGTACAATGCAATAATCATTCGTACATAATTTATATCAATTTTCTTTCCCTTTTCTTCCCTAAAATTACCTTTCCCTCCGCGTACGATACAATCCACATAAGCGACGAAATAATTAACCCTTGAAGCTCCCAGCGGTCAAGCAACACGTGTTGACGTAACGCATGTCGACTCCAGGAAGCGTGAACCGTTGAGCGTCGACTCGATGATGCGGCAAACTGACCAGGGTCTGAACCTCCATTTTGGACGTTGCTACGATTTTCCCTGACTGACGTATGCTTCGCGCGATTCTATTTCCTATTCTTCAGGGAGCGCGTTGTCTGCAGAAACTCGTTTGAGCAACTGGCAAATATCCTGCCCCAATGTCACTTTTCATCCGTATAATCGATGCTTTTCGTGCACGAAATATGCGGAACAATAACAACACAAAAATGATATTGCGAGAGGTTAAACGAAGCTGTTTCAAAATTTCTGTATTTGATTATGGAATAAAAAAATTTCGCTCGAGTAGAACGTGTGAAAAATAAGTTTCATGCGATTAATTTACTTGTCCCTGTTACTTTTCCAGAAGAAAGGTTTTTGGTAGCCTTGCTTAATACCAAATTTATAGTAAACGATTAACAACTATTATCTGAGAATATATTGAATTGTAAAATTGCTTTTTTTATGAAACATAAAAAATGTGACTCATTACCAATCATTATCAATCGTTTTCTCTCTCTCTCTCTTTCTCTATGATCTTCGTATATTATTAACGAATAATTTCAAAACAAAGCCTAGATTATTAAATTAACTGGAATATAATCATTGCAACAAAGTTAATCACAATTAAAGAGCTATTAAATTCGTTACGAAAACGTTACAATTCCATTATGTAAATTCAGGGTCGCATGACTCGTTCCCACGAGACCGAAATAACGAAACGTTTCCGAGAACCCACGCGAGCTTATGCAGAACCGTATATCGCTAAACATAATGAAAATTCACGGACGTCCTGCGATTTGACGGAAGTCCCTTGAGACAAGATAAACGAAAGCTTTCCGAGACAATTAACCGAGATAGCCGAGCCGTTCTGTTTGACTATGTGAAACTTTCACGATTCGCTTCTTTTTGTTCGCCATCACCTGCTGCGAAACTGTACACACGATGGAATAACGCGTTACGGGCCATTCATACAATTATCCTGTCGATAGATAAATCGATAGCAGAGATCGGATAACTAAGTTTAAATATTGAAAATAATCTTATCTATTGAAGGCTATAAAGTCGGTAAAGATTTGTGGCGAAATAGAAAATGCTACTTTGCTTTCATTATGGCGTGTCACACGTATCAATGTTCCGGGTAATAAAGTTTATCGTTCTATTTAATCAATGTTACTAATATTTGTTGTATCTGTAATACGATATACGAATAATCGTAACAGTCTGGAAAGAATAATCTCAAATTTAGAATGTTTACTTTGTCCAGTAAAGTGTTCCAAATTTTGATTGAAATTGTTGAAATTAATTAAACAGATAATTGAAATATTTCGAAGTATGCATTTATAGTATCGTGTTACAACATTCTATAACGTTGTATTACGAAGTATAAAATTAGCGAGCCATTACTCTCTCTATCGTTATATTTAAATATTCGATGTTTCATACTAACAGCCAAGAGTAAAGGCAGAAAATCAATTTGCGAGCTTTAGTCTGAAACGACGCCTCTTATTCCATTTAACGATCGTCGTAACATCAACCTCGATCGATTATATTCTCGCGATACCGTTCTGAGTCGTTACGCCAGAAATCTGTCGTTTATCAAACACTGTCGCGATCTGGCCTAATTATTAAAAGCCCTTTCTGACGTAAACTCGATGAACGGATTTACGTAACACACAGTTGATTCGAAGTAGAGCAATTACACATGGAAATAGGAGAATATCGATTTCCAGCCACCATTGTTCAACGACGCACTACCGCCAATAACTTCGTCAGATTTTGTCAGCAATTAGTCCCAGTTATAATTGATCGAATTACGATTCGATTATGATGAAGTAACTTTTACAGCAAGATTACATCGACTGGAAACCATTCACCGAGCTTCCGCTGAATTTCAATTAAATTTTAATGAAGCTCGTTGAATAGCGATTCAACAAAATCATTGATAAATTAAATGTAGTGGTACATGGTCGTGCTTAATATCCGTAATTTCACGTAAAATTTGCAACAAGCAGCTGTAAGTAGCAAATAAACGTAAGAAAACGTAGCAAAATAGAATCATGAATCGATCTTTCACCTATAACGATCATCTTTTTTCAACAAATTTCCTTTGCACAACTTTCTAATGTATAATGCTCCGTTATCGTATTTAAACGATTAAAGCACAAAATAGTCGTTCGAGTCAAATGGCTCACGAACACCTGTTCGTTTCACAGCCACTGAATATTACATCCGTATTTTACATTTAACATAGAAACCTTCATAGCCTTAATGTATTCACACTGTATCATTTCTTTGATGAAATGAGTAACGCAGCGTAAAAATAGCTTGAAACCTAGCCGTCGTGTCGGTAATTAATAATCGTCACCACGCGGAAAACAGACGGCAACTGATTTGAATTTGAAACGATCGCCAATAAGCGAATGATTCCTAGAACAGCTTGCGAGCGTTCGAGCCTAGCACGCTTCAATGGCGACGTGGGCGACACGTGGGCACGGGAATGCGTTCCTCTTCAATCACGAGGAACGGTAAAGGAAGACATCGTATCGTTGTCACAGGAACGTAAAAGAGAAAGTACCCGAACCACTAACCGTAGTAAAAGTTCTCGAAAGATCAAGCATACAGAATACAAAAGGGAGAGAAACAATGAAATAGCCAATAACGAGTAATGTCGATATATTAATAACGTCTCTTACAGAAAGAAAGCACCCACTGAACTCACTAAAGAAATAAAATAGTCAAACTCGAAGATGGTATCCCGCTGGGGGTAGCCATCCACGTGTTATTTAGCAATTAAGTTAGAAAAATTAACCAAATGTCTAGTTGGACAAATCGTAAAGTATAAATTAAATAATAATAAAAAAAATATCGATACGAGAAAAACCAGTATCAATAACCTAGGAAAAACATTTGTTACATAAAATCACGAGGCTATACATAATCTGCAAAACGATTAATTTCTCGAGCAGAGTATAATTATACGTGTTACTATGATACCAAACTATGCTAGATACCAGAGTCTCCCATATATAATATATTTTTATTTTATTATTATTTAATTTGTACTTTACAATTTGACCAGCTGGACATTTGGTAAATATATATAATACATCAATACCGACATGCTAAAATCTCAGAGTCACAGAGGTTCTTTATGTCGATCTTCCTCGAGGTAGAGCTTCAATGGTTGCTGAATACTATAAATACCTATGGAATTTTTGGACACCTCGGTTATTCACAATGGCTCTAGAACCTTTGGACGTCACGAATATTTTCTAAACGATATACTGTGATATATTAACTTATTAAGAACAGTTTATCATAATGTTAGAAATAGTTGGATTTCTTAAAATTTTCAAAACTGCCAAATTTCTTCTCGTAGTCGCTTGAAAAACAGAATTCGATGATACAATACCAAGTGATTGAAAAAATGACAAATGAAATATCGCGTTAACGCAACGTTGCCTCTTAATGGGTTAAGGCTCTATTACTTTTGTAATTTTTGCATTTCTACCGTTTCTTACATATTTGCAACGGTAAACTATAATATTTCAATCTATAACTAAGATCCATGACGACTATTTCCTTGCTCTGTTACCTTACAAGAGTAAGCAGGATTGAACGAAATAAGCAATACCGAGATAAACTGTTCTTTACATTGCACCTTCTTGGAAGTAATCGATCGCCACGATTAACTATGACGACGTCCTCTCTGTTATTACAGACGATTACGGACGATGTTCCCGATTTCTGCGACGAGAACCGACAAACGCAATTGCCGAAGCAATGAACTATTCCGTCCCTTCGACTCGTAAACAAAGAAATAGGTACCTCTTACCACGCGAACGTCGCTATGAAAACTGCTCGACGACGAATTATGGGACCATCTGCTCGAATCACCCGTAAATGAACTTTCCTTTTACGATCCTGCGGTTGAAGGGATTTAAAAAAGTGTCGAGGAAATTTTAGGATGTTCGGAATGCAGAACTTCATGGAGGTCGTGAATAAAAACTGAGTATCGTTCCCAACTTGCAATTTTATCCGGACGTGTGTAAATTCAAAGAACGATCAAAATCTAGCATTAATAACTAACTTGAACCGTAATAAATATCTGCCTGTTCCAAATAAAATCCGAAAGAAATTCTAGTCAGGATCAGCCTCAACCCCCAAAAGTTCGTGCAGCAAATTCACGTAGAAACGCGTGAAGATAAAAGACGACGAAACGAAGGAACGCTAAGAAGAAGAGGAAGGAGAGAAGTACGAGCAAAGAACTCGCTTAATCGCGCGATAAATTAGTCCAGTTGCTCGAGAAACGGGGAAGAAAACTGGCGGTGCATCCACGCCAGGAGGTGATCCCGTTGGGCGAAACGAAAAGGATGGGCATTCCCATTAGAACCGAAGAAGGTTCCGGCTGGTAATGGCTAGCGATAGAATCAACTTCAATATATAGTTATTAATTCGAATCAAATGCGATACACAAGATTCTCTTCGCAGAATTCGAACGTTAAGTAAACTGTAGCTGTTTATGCAAATTTATATTTTTAAGAATATAAATAGCTAGAGATACAGAATGTACGCACATAGATTCGTTTCACCCACTAAATATCGAATATTATAACGAACATTATAATGATTTTTTAAACAGACAAACCTAGTCGATTCCATGTAACTGATTAACTCGTTTAATCTTATGAACATGTAATAACCACTAATTACGCACTTTTGGCAGTCGCTAATGATTTTATTGTTAATCAGACCACCTTAAAATAAACTCATAAATAGCTGAATAAAATATACTTTATATCGCTATACATCAGCGAATACTTTAAATACTTCTGTATATTATGTGCATTCTGTGCATTGTAACGGAGAATTTCTGATGAATTTCACGGTTGCGTAAATTAAAACACGGATATGCTTATTAATCACGCGTGTACACATGCGTTTCGATACACGCGAAATAGAAGCCTCTCGCTTTAACTTACTTGCACATACTTGAGTCTATCGCTAGTCGTAACTGCGCGTTAACTTAACTTACACGCGATCATGGTCCGTGTAAACTTGTACGGAAGCTGTCCGAATTATTACACGTGTACGAGATAATGAAAACTGTGGAAACAGCCAACGGCAATTCTGTTTTGGCGATATGTTCGTGTATCTACAACTCCGTTGAAAATACATACGTACTACGACCAAAGAGGGTAGACAGTTGTGGTCCATACCTCCAGCACTGTTTTATCGGTTGACCAGTTTCGAACGAGTGAGAGAACAAAATTTTCGCGGTAAAGCATCGACGCGTATCTGGCCGCTTTTCGCGCCATAATTCCGGCCGTTGTTTACCACGACGGATGTTTCCGGCGATGGATATTCGCTTGGAAGCCGGTGTACCGTGAGCGAACGGATACATCCTTGGATCGAGTAAATAATATGACGGGGATTGGAATTAATGGCGTGTCGTTATGAGCATTTTTCGATGAATTAAAGGGAATGTCACGCGACCGCGAAACCGCATAAATTATCCGTTCGCTCGTCCGTTTGGGTGACTGCATTTTTTCATTTCTTTATCTTCGGTTATACTGGGTGTCCCTGGTTTGTCCGGCTTTATCAGAATAGTTTTATAAGTTATTTGAAGATTAATTTACCCGTTAACCGAGGAAGGTGAATTAACTCGTCAGCGTGGATCATCGATCTCTTAAACATAACGATTTCTTCGTTTAGTCTATGATATCTCAAGTCTGTCATCATTCCCTTCATATTTCGTATTTTTTTTTTTTTTTCTTATAATTCTTTTAATAGAATTTCCAACGGGCTATATTTATATAATAATTTTTTCCTATTTATAATACATTTACTTAAGTGCCTTTTTACGTAGAATGACGAGAATACTTATGAAAGAGAGATACTTTACAAAACAATGATGGTTCTACAAATGTATCACTCTCGGAACCATTCAACTTTTGCTCTGACATTTTTCAAATTGCACTGAGAAAAGAACGTAGCTTCGAGCAGTTGCGTGGATCACTTTGTACATTCGCAAAATGTCTTGATAAAGTTTGATCGAGAGAACCGGGAATCCCTATATATCGGTTCGTAGCTGATACGGAAACACGCGTGAAACATCGAGTTGCGTGGGACGAAGTGGTGGACGGCCCAGCAAACCAAGTTGATCGACCTGGATCGCGTTCGAATGAAAATTTCCTATCCGATGAAAAGCGTACGAAGAGTCCGTGTTATAACTGCATTTCTTCTTACGAAATGATCTTGAACGAACGAGGCAAAAGTTTGTTTTCAAACGTCTGCAGATGCTGGCTACTGCAGAGTTGGAAATAGCGAATGGTTTGGGGTTTAGATAGAGCAATTCTGAAGATAGAAAGTTACTTGTTCTTGAGAACTTATTCGTCGACGCGTTCAAAAAGTGATCCGGAGAACGTTTAATGAAGTTCGATTACCAAAATTTATTGTTTAACCAACCGCGGTCAGTTCACCTCGCGATAAAACTCTCAGCTAATTACCAGTATTTTTCAAGCGCTCCTTTTTTCTGTGTCGCTTCGAATGTCGCCCTGCAAGTTACAAGCAGTTTTATCGCAATGCTACTTTGCAGATGAAGCAGAGATTTTTTCGAAGATAAAACTTCTTGTTATCACGATGAATCGAAGGTGAATTAAACGTGCAAGGAGTGGAAAGATATTATTATTAATTCGATAACGTATTTACGTTGATTTAATAAAATTTGTTATATCTAAGAACGTGCTCGTATACCAATTACATTTATCTAATATTTGCCCTATACCAAAGTATACTTTTCAAGTTTCCAACGCTGTCTTTCGCAAAAACTCCCAATTTAAATTTACATTTCCTGTAGTCTAGTCATTCCAACAAGTTTTTTCCGCTGAAGGAACAAAGTTCGTCGATTCTATGCGAAACCAGTCCAACGTTTCCTCCCTTGTCCCTTGTCCTTACTCCTTGAAGTAGCACCTGCAGGAAGGACGATTGCTCGAGAGGTAGCAGCACGCACCGGCTTGCATAAATACGACTTGATTTTTGCACGACCGGTGGACGGAGAATGGCGCGCTTGCTTTTGACTTCAATGGAACCTGTTTACCGCATGAATGATTGAACGGTGCCGGGAACTCGATTCGAGCATTGCCGATTACACTGACATCTCTGGTCGTGTTCTTTTTGCCGTGTCTCGAGTAGAGATAAAATTAGACATCCGTGTGCTCGTCTTCGGGGAAGACGCACCAATATCACGTGGCCGGCCAAATAGAATGAAAAACGTGGTATTACGAGTGTTGAATATTCGATGAAGGAAAGATACGATTCTTTTAACTTCGATATTTCCCTTTTGTAAGAATTTAAAAAAAGTTTTAAGAAAGAACGCAGCATAACGCGCAACGTGGAATATTCGACGAACGAAAAATTAAATTTTGTTCAATTGTGAAATTTTATCCATCTCAAAGTATGTATTCCTTTCTCTGAAAATTTAAGAGGTACTTACTGTTAAAAATTTTGTAAGAGAACTTTGATGGAAGAGAAAGGACTCCCTTCGTTTGTAAAATAATAATCGACGAAACAGAAGAGACAATGTTCCTAAATTGAAGATTTAAAGAACCGCGATTTTATTATTGTAATTTTATTATTGTATTTTATTATTTTATTTTATTATTGTAAAAGAAGGCATTTTATTATTGTAATTCTAGTATTGGTAACGCGACTTGTAGAGTTCAGAAAGAAATAACCGTGCAATATAATACAGACAAATAAAATTTGTAACAATGCGTATGAAAAACGGAGCTGTTTAGAACACGTGTCCGCATTCAATTCGCGAACGATTCATCATCGAAGGATTAATGGAAAGTAAGCTAAGCGACGTATAAACCATATTTATCATCCGAGTAATTATACTTGGAAAACGCGTCGATTCGAATGACGCACTAACAAAAATGCCCAATCATCAACGGAGCAATACGATTCTTTTCTAATCAGACTCCACACATCTGCGTTTGAGATCGGTAATAAAAGCTAGCCGACTGAACGGTCCGATCGAGGAACAAGCATTTCCATGCAATAACGCACGGCGATTGCCATTACGTAACATCGCGTAAATAATACGATTACATTCTATCAGGATTGCACAATCGAACGTACAAATTACCATAAGTCATTAATCATCTCGCGTCGGTGTTCGACACGCTATCTATCTTTCTCCTTCTCATCTGTTCTCACCAATTTCTCCAAGTGAGAAAAAGAGAAATCTGTCACCATTGAATTAATCATAAGCAAAATTCCAGGCTCGTAAATCGTTCGTAAATATTTAACGAGCGTTACAGTTTCTCTGGTTTCTCGTTGCTGTGAGACGTGAGAGGGTTCGGGGAGGACAACAAACAGAAACGAACGAGAGACGAAACCGGAGTGGCGGAACGAGAAACAGGGTGAAACGGAGAACTGGTAGGAATAATATCCTAGAAACGTCCAGCCAGCCACTCTCCAACCCCCTACCATCGTTTCCGTCATCCTCCGGCTCTTGGCTCGAGTATTTCGACCAGAGAAGAGGATTCTTACCACGGGAATATTCCTTTGTTCCTACTTCACAGGTTCTTGCGCGATAAAGAACACAGGCTCGAGAGGCATGGCATCTCATCTCGAGAGGCTCCACTTCACCCACGTCCTCTTCTCGCTCGCCCTTTCTCTCTTTCTCTCTGTTCACAAGCCTCTCTCCTGTGTCTCTCTGTCTGAACTCTGAACCGTATCTATCTCACCATTTCTTGCCTAATGTCGACTTATAGCTTCTTGAATGTTCAATTATTTCTGGATATATTTGTAGTCGACTTGTCGTGTCAAATGTATTGCGTTCGCGTTATATAACTATATATATGTATATATATAATTTTCGCGATAGAAAAACAAATACCGATAGTAATTGCATCATTTAATAACAGCGATGAAGGAAAAATGAATGTTACGATTGTTTGATTGAAATATGTTATTATACACGCCGGATTATATGATTCTTTTATGACAGCAGAAATTATAACGACGAATACGAATCCAGGTTTACGGTATCTCTGATTATTGGATTATTTGTCGCGTTGTTAATATCGCGATATATTAAATATAATAATTTCCAAATACATATAAATAATCTTAAATAAAATTAACGAAATAAATTTCATGATAAAACGCAAGAAAGTTATTTATTATTTCACGATATCTAAACATGCAGGTTTTGCATTAAGCTCGATGCCCGATGGTACGCGTATGCAGGACGCGTCACAACGTCGAAAGATTTAAGGGACTGCAGGCACGATTCCTACGCACTAACCAAGCATTGCCGAAACGACAAGTTTTTCGACCAGTCGTGTCCTTGACGATCGATGGCCTCTCCGCGAAGACATCCGACGGCCAACGGTTCAAGGACCGTCGCGGTTTCCACGAATTAAATCGATCGTCCCAAGAGCGAGGACTTTTTTTTCCATCGATCCAGTTGCATCCGAGCTCGTTGAAACTTTAATTATGTTGGCCGCGATACACCGGTGTGCGAAACGAAGTTCGCGACGTTGGAGATCGGGCACGATCTCCGAGACCACGCGGCTCGTTTAACCGGCGATTTGAATATGAAATTAGAGCGTGACCTGGTTCGAATTAATTCCCATTCGACGCACCCTTTCGCTCGTTTCTTTTCTACTTGCACACTGTTTTGTCGACAACTGTTGCATGTAGACGATTGTATGAAGTCATCATGCAAGTTTCTGCTATCTCGAAACATTTATTTTGAAAGAACACAGGTATGTAATTCCTTTAAAAGCGAATATATCTACGTGAAATAATTTCTATAATGTTCGATACGTGTTTTTCGTGATATATTATGGGCGTATCGACTTCGTATACAATACATTATAATCGGAATTTGTGAAGGAAAGAAACCGCAAAAAGGTGTTCTCGATATCATTCTGTATTCCATAAATCGTTTTGTAAGCGTTCGAGGGTGAAAAAATCGGTTGGAAATGAATTAGAGTAATGCGAGGAACGAGGTAGCAAATCGATACCGAATTGATGCAATTTTTGTAAGATTTGCTTTGAACCTCTTTGATGTACATTGAATAGGAGAAAATCAGCTAGTAGTTATTGGAATTAAGAACCTAATGGTATAAAATATATTCGATCATATTCGTGCAGCATTTGGAATTTACGTGTCGTTAAAACAAAAACCGTAGATACATCCAGGAAAGTCTAATATTACGGACGAGGTACGGATTACAACACAGGTAACGTCGTATGAGATGTTATGTCATACGACTTGAAATATCAAGCTTGGAAATGTTGAAAAGTATTCCTGCAATTTAGTGCGATAAAATTGGAAATTACATTTCAGGTTGAAATTATCGAAATTTATATATTCAACTGATGTAAAAACTGATTTTCTATGTTATGTTAACGACAAGAAAGGAACCATCAGTGCCCTAACCTACCTCAACCATCGTGCGAAAAATATAAGTATAAAAGTTACATTTTATATATTTTATTTTTTAAGCGCGATTCTTACAACTTATTAATACTTAATTGTTTTAACGATATATCATCGTATCATCGTGTTACATCGTATTTTATGACGAAGAAGAAAAATTTGATCCACGCAGGAGCAATTTTGATCGGTGATTCGATCAACGAGCTATTAAGAAGTAACGAAGTGTGCTGATAACGCAACGTGTCGCGTCTATTTCGATCGATCGATCACCCTATTACAAAATTGTTACAAAATACCAATCATTTCTGCGATTTCGCTTGAACTTTCAAACAAATAATGGTTTGACTGTTGACACGACGAAAGCATGAAACTTTCTTCAAATCGGAGAAACTCCTGGCGTCGCGTCGTTAGGATCGAGGAGAGAGTAAATTGATGCGCACTGCATTTGTCCCAACAATGGTAATCCTTTTTTCAAACGCAGGACGAATTGATAAATTTATTTTCAACCTATGAACCCGGGTAAGACGAGTTAATCCGTCAGTTGAATTGGCAATCTCCCATACGTAATAATTTCTTCCTTTAGAGATCCTCGTCTTTTTACGTGCGTTCCATTTTTATTAAAGGTAAATTATATAATTGATTTACATTTGAAAGAATCGTCATTGTCAAAAGATAAATTCAAGTTACGTAGTTATACGTCGCTGTAATTGGACATCTCATTTTCTTCTTTGTTTTATCATCTACGCACTCTAAATTCTACTGGCTCATTGGCAGACGCTCCAACTTAAACATGCAGAGTAAAATAATGCAACTATAACTAAAAACTCTAAAATCCTTAATAGATGCATCTTGGTAAGTTACCAACGAAACGATACATCGCGACCTTAAGATACAATAAAAGAAGAAATATCCAAGTTCAGAAACAGATATAATATAACAGTTAACCACCAAAACCCATTAGTTACCCAATTACTTGACACGACGGGTCAGATCCGTAGACTAAAAAGACACTACCTTTAGATTGAAGCATTAGATTCAACTAGAATCAAACATACTATAAACTCTTATAATCCAAGTTACAGTACCACGCCAAAATAATTTACTTATAATTCTTAATGAGAATTGATTGTAAAAGTCTACCAAATAAAAAAGAAAAAAAAAGACCATTTAGGTTCCTCGCCATTTAGAGTGCGTAGATTTTTTTTTTATTTGGTAGACTATTTACAATCAATTCTCAACAATCAATACAGTGCCACGCCAAAATAATTTACTTATAATTCTTAATGAGAATTGATTGTAAATAGTCTACCAAATAAAAAAAAAAAAAAAAATCGACGCACTCTAAATGGCGAGGAACCTAAATGGTCTTCTTTTTTTTTTTATTTGGTAGGCTTTTACAATCAATTCTCAACAATCAATACAGTGCCACGCCAAAATAATTTACTTATAATTCTTAATGAGAATTGATTGTAAATAGTCTACCAAATAAAAAAAAAAAAAAATCGACGCACTCTAAATGGCGAGGAACCTAAATGGTCTTCTTTTTTTTTTATTTGGTAGGCTTTTACAATCAATTCTCAACAATCAATACAGTGCCACGCCAAAATAATTTACTTATAATTCTTAATGAGAATTGATTGTAAATAGTCTACCAAATAAAAAAAAAATCTACGCACTCTAAATGGCGAGGAACCTAAATGGTCTTCTTTCTTTTTTATTTGGTAGACTTTTACAATCAATTCTCATTGAGAATTATAAGTAAATTAATTTGGCGTGGTACTGTAACTTGGATTATAAGAGTTTATAGATGTTTGATTCTAGTTGAATCTAATGCTTCAATCTAAAGGTAGTGTCTTTTTAGTCTATGGATCTGACCCGTCGTGTCAAGTAATTGGATAACTAATGGGTTTTGGTGGTTAACTCTCATATTATGTCTGTTTCTGAACTTGGATATTTCTTCTTTTACTGTGGGTATCTTAAGGTTATGATGTATCGTTTCGTTGGTAACATACCAAGCTGCATTTATTAAGGATCTTACAGTCTTTGATTGGAATCGTTGGAAAATTTCTATGTTGGAATTACTTCCCCATTAATTAATTAATTCCCCATAGTTGGATCCCATAGGTTCAAACAGGTTTTAATGTGTCTTTATATAACATTATTTTACTCTGCATGTTTAAGTTGGACCGTTTGCCAATGAGCCAGCAGAATTTTTGTAGTTTTGATTTCGACCTAAATGGTAAAAATCAAAATGATAGAATGGTAGAATATCACCTGGAAAATGATTCGCATACTAATTAATTAGAACCTAATTAAACGCTAGAAACATGTGTAATATTTTTAAATTTGTCTTACATTTCGAGTAAAAGTACATATTCCACTATTACGTTCAAAAACAATTTTCAATATTCGATTATAACCTGATCACTCAAGTGCCAACGAGACTTACAAATTGAATAAAAACTTAATATATATACCGTCAACGAGTTCAATGATGGTGCAATGATTTCTCCACATATCGAAAAGAACACGGCGTGGATAATGGCGAAATGTCCGATTAGAGAAAGGTCGGTTCATCGTTTAACGCACGATTTACTGACGGTGGCATTTTATTGTCATCGGTCGTTTGAATACGATTTCTTGCGCGAGAAAGTCGCCGATTTTCCCTTGGTACTCCGCACGGAGGAAAGTTAAATCGGACTCTCTCGACGCTGCAAATCGGCCTCTCTCGCTACCGTGCCCGAGGATTATAAAGTCTGATCGACTCTCGTCTTGTGTTTCCTGACACACGATCCGCAACATGCGCGCGGATTATGACGACCGGTCTCGAATACCGAGTAATATCGGAACACCGGTCCCTCATGCTGCGTAGACGTAGACAATCATCCAATGTTTCATAGGGAGCTTTTATTCGTTTTATAATACCCGAAAGCGTCGATTTCGTCTTTGAAAGCGAATAACTTTCGTTGTTCTTGGAAAAGACTATTTTCTCGAATATGAATAAAAAGAAGTTAAAAAGAAGTTATATATGAAGGAAGAACTGAAAGAGACACGGGCAAGCAGTAGAGTAAGATATTGTATACTTTATATCTTGAATGGCATCGTGCATAACGTAATTATTAATGCTTATTTTAATATCGACTAATATCTGATAATTTCTGATGACGGAAATGCAGGAAATGTTAAAGATAAAGAGATAATTATTTTCCAAATCGTTAAGTTTCAATTCTTCGTCCTTTTATAATATTATTATAGAAAAACTAAGTAGCTTAAAAGAAATAAAAATTAGAAACTCATAAATTATATAATATTAAATTATTCTTTTAAAAGCAGAATTCACTAGTAATTCTTGTACGAACCATAAATATACCAAATAATAAAATAATAATCTATTTATGAATATATTTATTTCAAGGTATAAATAAACCCTAAATATACAAGACACGTATATGATTTCAAAATTCTTTCTTCTTTAAGTTTCTTTATTAAAGTAAATTATTAAAGTAAAGTTCATTACAGTAAAACTATAAAGTTTGACGAGGGTCTTCAACAATAATCGATGGCGAAATCCGAAAACTTCACGCTCGGCGACTGACGATCGACGAAGAAGAAGAACAAAACGCCTTTCGGTCGGTTCACATAGCACGCGGACCAAGCGTAATTCCGCCCCAACTCTGAGCGAGCGTTATGCAGCTGGCGTACGCTTTGGGTGGCCGAAACGCTTCAAAAGAAACTTTTAAACGAACTATGCTTCGCTGGTAGATATGTTAAGTACTGCTAAACTGTTCAAGAATCCATAATGTTCAATATCCAGCCAACCTGAGTCGATAGCTCATAGTCGAAGAAGTGAAAGATTTAAAGAAAAGTTTAGTTCATTCTAAATCTCGAGATTGGGAAACTAACTTATCTTGCTAAATAGTTTCTACGACAAGTTAGTAGTAGGAAATTCGAACACACTTTCTTCGATTATTTAATAGATACACGAATTCTGTTTCTCAGATTCCAAGTTTCCAATTTCAATTTAACAGATATTAATCAAATAACATTTTATTATTATTTTAACTTATACACGAGAGAAAATGTTTGTACGTAGAGGACGGAATATAAATATTTTTAAATATCTAATTTAAGATTCTAGAGTTCTAAAGTGTCTAATAAGATATCGGTATACTATACTCAAAATATACAATCACGTTGTTGTCCATAGACTATAGTCGTAACAAGCTACGTAGCTGATAAACGAAAAGCAATTAGAAAATTGTTATTTACATCGCATCATTATTTTCAGCAATATTTCAACAATAACATAAAACACATGACAGCCATGAACCTAATTAAAGTCGATGGAATATTAATCAAACGTGCCGTTTAATTTCGACGTTCGAGCAACCGACGATCTAATAGAGTTAGTGGCGAAAAAAGAATCGCAAGAACGATTGGCGAAATTTAATTTTGACGTTCTAATTAATTTCTCGCCTGAAGAACCATCGAGCAGATAGCTATCTCCATCCGATTCACGATGCGTTTATAATATCGTCACCGAACATTACAGCGGATGAAAAATAAGCTACACGATCGCCTATAAACGAAACTTCGTATATCATTAATATACCGCGAGTCCCTCCCTTTTCGATTTTAAGCTGTCGCATAATTTAGATTTTGAAGAAGCAATGCCGAATTCCAAGACCAAAAATATCATGTCAACACGATCTTTTGTGTTAGTAATTTATTTTAAATAAATGCGATGTACTATGTGGCATAAATATTTTAATAAACATTTGATACGAATAATCTGCATATAATTTGAGTTCAAAATGTAAAATATAAAATGTCTATTTAGACTACGTTTCTGTAATTATTTATTTTCCAACTATACGATTAATCTCGTTAAGAAAATTTTATTATATAAAATCAAAGAGATTTTATCACTTGTATATTCTCACCACTTTTTAGAAGAACGTAAAGTTCTATCCACGAGTTACATAATAAAAGGATTTCATAGTTCTGTTCCTGATCATTCTACTCGATCATTATATCACTATTCACGTCTAAGAAAACTCTCGCCTCATGCGCATACACGATCACCTAAAAGACTCCTATGATCGAACGTATACTTTCTCTAACACACGTACGATAATCTTACTTTTCAACTATCTATCAATTTCCTCCGCGCCGTATCCTTCTGACTTTTAAAACTCTCAAAAACCTTCCTATAACTCTCTCTCTCTCTCTCTCTCGCTGATATAGTAGCCAAGAGTACCACTCTTATATCCGAGAACTTTATCCGCTCTTATACCCGGCAAGTTCGATATCAATTTATTCATATACAATTTTCACAGAAATAACTATCGTCTCTTATAAAAGACGTCTCGTTAAATGATTCTCGGATTTCCGAACGAACCGTGACCGATCGTTGAAGAAGAAGAAGAAAAAAAAAGCGACAGGAGGAAGACGGAGAAGAAGAAGGAGAAGAAGTTACTTATTTCATTCGAGTGTCTATTAAACGCGGTATGAAAAATATTTTCCCCGTTTGCTGATTAAACAACGCAGCCTTCTCTCGCGGCAGATTTTATGCTAATTTAATCCCAGCGAGTAAGACGGAAAAACGGGGAACTTTTTCCACGATTTATTTTGCCCGGGGTAATTAGCGGGGGATTATAAAAGCGGCGAGCTACTTGCAACGGTAGAAGACAAATATTAAATTGCAAAAGTTAGTCCCACGAAATCGCGGGTAACTCGAGCGTTTTCCTTTTTATTTAAAGGTCTCTGTTACAAGGGACGCGAGATACCGCGTGATTAAAACTCCGCCATTCGATATCAATGGCCCATGGCGCACGAAAGCGCTCCAATGTGCTCTGGTGTTAGTTACACGACGAATATCAGAATTTTTATGAAACATTTATCGAATTACTTGACAAATAGTCTGTGGAATTAGTCAAACTTTATATCGAATCGGATGCACTTGTGAACAATATAAATATACAAAAGTGTACAGAATGCATAGAATGTATAAGAAGAATATTTATATACTTATAAAAATAAAAAATAAAATTTGTTTCTTTTCTCTATGAAGGCGATACGTAAAATGTTATAGCTTAAAACGAGTAACTGTAGTCACCCACAATATATACAGGGAATGTTTCGCAATGGGTGACTGTATCGTTGTAGCAATGAAAGGGTTAAAACAATCTCCAAACACCTGCCATTTCGCCTACGAATCCCTTTCAGCTCCCTTTCCCCTATGCCTGTTCCTTCGAAAGACCTCCGCGTTATGGTTCACCGACTCTGTTTCCACCTTTAGAATATGTTATAGAAATACGATACGCAGCCGTTAATTAGGTTTAATTAGCATTATGAAACTTAACGATGAATAGAGGGGCACGTTCCGATACAGGCAAAGCGCGAAGCCTTTTACAAAGCTACGAAATACGCGTAAAAATATAATTTAATTAACAGTTTGACTCAATATCGGTGGAAACGCACCAACGCGTAAATCACGGTTTGCTTCGTTGAACAGCGAATTGAAATCGGTATCGCGTATCGTAATAAGTATCGTAACAATTGCAGTGACTATCGTCGGACGATACCATAAATATTCCATTAAACGTGGAGCAGAGTATTACACGAGTGGTCATAAGTAAATTACGAATATTTACCGTAACCGGAGAGAATATTGAAAACATGGATAATATTGGTAGCTATATACAAATTGTTTTTTTAGTGGTAAAAGTGGTTAAATATTTATATGATAAAACGATTAATAACGAAAATATATTTATAGCGTATCTTTTACACGATACATAGGTACTTACATGTTCCAACATAAGATATCGCAGCTTGTATCCATAAAGGTCAATGACTAAAATAATCTACACCCGTCTATATCGCAGATATATACGTGTGTAAACTGATTAAATGCCACAGATAAATTAAATACCACCGACGCTACATACACTTTTATACGATATGCCAACGATCATAACGCCACATATATCACGAAACCGTTTACGACCGATACAGCAAGAAATAAAAAATTATTCAGATTTGAAAGCTGCTGGCACAGAGCTCGCGTATACCCAACGAACGCCTTAATGTACCAAAATCAGCGTTTTATCTCGTCTCAGTCACCTGGCAACAATCTCGGTTATCATATTCACAGAACGATTTCGGCTTGTAAACGATCGCTTAACTCGTTCTGCAATCGCCTACTTGCTAAATAGGTTGACCAAATTGGGCCACTTGCTCGTTACGATTATCGCAAAACTCTAATAAATTTTACTCTATATTTAGTACTTTACATGTAAGACACATACGATACGAGTGAGTTAACTAATTTATAATAAAATAATGAAAAAACAGAAACAGTGCAGAATATTCGATTCAAATTAACGTAGTAACGTATCCAAATACTTACGATCGGCGATATTGATAAACAAGAATTGCGTGCTTTTACTGAAATTTCATTGAATCGACAGAGTCGATCCAGAGAATCAACAATGGCGACAGTCGTCGATACGAGAGGAAATTATTATCGTACGAATATCGAAGGGAAACCAACGTTCGTTTGATCGTTTCATTCCTGATCCCTGGCCCGGCTCTCAGGAACAATGCACACACGCTAGTGTACGCGGATCATCGCGCGATCCTGCAGTTCGTTGTTATTCATTTATATGAGCTCCGCTTACTCGAAATCTTAGAGAGAGAAAGACAGACGTAGCTTTTGTTCTCGAGTTCATCGAGGTTGTTAACAGCTCCGCGATCAAGGATCGTGATCAGAGGTCGGTAACACGGTTTCCGGAATATAAATTCGTTGCTCCAGTTGCTCGATTTAGATTGACTCGGATCGAACTTCTGAGGTATGACCTTGTTCTCTTCGCAGCGTAGGAGGTTCAAAGATGTATTGTGAACCTTGGTAAGCGATTTCGAGTGATAGAGATCAAAGTTACGTAATTAATCTCAAATTATGAAATATTCCGCGTGGGTTACTTTGATGATTAAGTGTTATTAACAAGAATAAAGTATTTAATACCAAAATTTAGAGAAATAATATGTAAATTATAAATAAAAAATAATTAATAAGAAATACTAGAAATGAAATATAATTGAAGAAAATTTGATATATAAACAAGAATATCAGAAATACGATTAATACCAGAACGTACATATTGATAATATTGATAATCGAAAATTCAACTGTCAGTACCTATATCGGTATAACTATACTAGTATCAGCATTCGGCCACAATTTCCATTTTACATGCAGTTTGTGCAAATATTTAACAAATATCGTAGTTCAGCTCGTTAGGGTCTGTTTAAGGGACCGATAACAACGTTTACGAAACGAACGTAGAATCGATAGAAAACATATAAGCGTATCGCCGAAATCAATATCACCTGCGAACAAATTCGTTAGTTACTTTGATGAAAGACTATCTGCAACATCGTTCTTCTATTTCGATGATAAAATTGAAGGAAACGTAAAAATAAAACAGTCATGCTATAATATGTCAAAAACAATGAAGCTTTATCAGCTTCAGGTAAGCTTATCGCAATTGAGAAACACGATTAAGAGAATATCAACGTTGCCTGGTTCTTATTTGCCAAATTAACAATTATAAGTGACTGATATTGTTTCGAACAACGAAACGGATTAAAGTAAGAAGCTTGTTTAATATTCGTATTGAAATCTTAAAACGCAAACTCAATTCGATGCAAACTTTGCGCTAATAATAAGATAATTTCATAAAAATTTCAATATTTAAAGATTTCACAGATATTGCAAAATTTATACTGCTAATTTTGCATATAGGTAATTGTGAGATTCTTTCAAGGATAAATATAAAATGATGTAGAGAATAGATGTAAAATGTAATAAATATATATGATAAGCATAAATATATAATAGGAGAATCAAATCTCAATATATTTTATTTCTTTAATTGTATTCACGAAAATGCTAACTTGCATAAATACACATTCATTTACATAATAAAGAGATTTTATATATGATGGAAATAATTAATAACTAATTAATCTATTGAAATGTTTGTCGAATATAAAAATCACAAAATACAAATTAAAATTACAAAATAAATTTCTTTATTTATTTCCCTGTATTATACGTGTCGAACACTTGTAACGTTACGGTCTTTTACTATACTACTATATGCTATAAACTATACTAATTATACCGGTTGTAAGAAGATAAACGTTCGTAGAATAGAAATAATTAACGCTTCAGAATGTTATTCACAGGTAAATTGTTATCGATGTTATCAGTCGCCTGTTTCTAAGCGTTCTCTCATTCGATGCAAATAAACTCACAAATACCTGTTCATTGTCCAGTGTTACTTTCCGAAGTTGGGATTAATCGATACACGAAGGCCGCGCTATAAAAGCCTGGATGTAGATCGCGCGATAAATTAACACGTACGAGTCACTTAGTCATTGCGACCGAATCGAAACGCGATCTACAGCATACATCGTTTTGTTCCATTGTCAGTTTTAATATCGCGCCGCACGCTCGATCCTATCGCTGCAGGCACAAAATGTTGTTCCAGTATACGATTTAAAAGTCTCAGATTGTGCACCGTATATTTGAGCTATTCACGTTCTGTAGTACGATATGTAATGGTCTTTGTAACGTTTCGATATTGCCCAATTTTTGTTTCTTTTTTTTTTTTTACGTTTTCAAGTTGCTTTAAAAGCTCCTATTCCTTTACAAAAACATCGATTGTCAATTTTAATGCGCAATCGTAGAAGAAACGAAACTACGTATCAAAGCAGATACCAAAGATTTGTGTTTTTCCAACACAACTCAAAAGCTATTATCGAAGAAAATCGTAGATAAAATTTCATCGCGGTACATTTAATATTTTTGAGTAGAATTGTTCACACGATTAATCCACTTTACACAAGGGATATTCTAACTATTTACGTTTCAACGAAACACTTGTAACACTTCGATTTTACCATTAGCAATTTATCAAACCGACAGACTTTATAAACACAGTCAGTGCCGCTAACAACGAGAGCCAACTTGTTAATACGTTCTCCACCGATCAAAACGTGCACACGACTATCGGCTCAGGTACAACAATACCGTCAATTAATTCCAATAAAATTCATCAGGATTTACGTCTCTCTTGCTCAACGACTAGTCTCCTCGAGATAATCCCCCACCGCAGCGATAACTTGACTAAGAAGCAACAGAGACGGCCGAGGGGTTAAGATCTCTGCAACAAATCTCGCGGTAATTCTCAACTTCCCGCCCTTTGTTCGTCAAACGAAAATAAAAGGAAAGAAAAAAAGGGTACAACGTAACGACGCGAAATGGATCATAATGAAAGGATCGTAATGAAAGAAAATGGATCGGCAATCTGGTCGCTGGACGGGTCCCTGAATCGTAACCAAAGAGGGCACGGCTCTTATTCTCTGGCGAAGAAGAAGCGTTTGACCCTTAAACCCTTAGAAGCGTGCACGGTTCAAGGTGAACCGTGCCTATGCGAGATATTACGAGGAACCTTACATAATACCCGGGACTGAGCGTTCGCGACGAATCATACGTACTTACGTTGCGGTATGCGGCCGTAAAACTATGCGACCAGAAACGTTTCAGCCAGCCAGTTTCGCGACAATGGGCGGACTGAAACCTAGAACGCGGAGAATTCTTTCAACACGGGTGACGAATGGTGCTGGTGACTCCGTGACGGGAAGTTCGCCGACACGTGGGCGAGAAGAAAAGACAGGAATGTAAATTGCGGCGAAAGTTCGAAATTTCAGAGATAGAACTTGCTTGTTATTTTCGATTTTCGTTGCTTATCTTTTTGTGTTTTGCGATCGTCGAGGTTTTATAAATTCTACGAAATTGCAGAAATACAGTTCGTGTTTGGGTATCTTTCGTTATTTTTCTTTATATGTTACAATGGTCGAAGTTTCGTGGGATTTTGAAATCCCAGATATCAAAATTTCATTAATCACGTGGATTATTCTCATTCGTGTTCTCTCTTTTCATTGTATTTTACGAAAATTTGCGAATCTAATGATCAGCAAAAATCCAGAAAGTAACACAGTTCTATTTAGAAATTTCTGTTAGCTGAAAATAGTGTATGCGTAATTAGTATCTCTCACGGTGTCAATTTGAATATGAACAATAGCAGCAAAGTTGTTGTTAACGAAGATGAAACGAATGGGAACGATTTAACATCGAAGAAGAGAAAAATCGGTATCCTATGCTTTGGTTGGTAATCTCTTATCTATGCGATTAGTCAACCTCGTTGTTTTCAACCTTGGTACCTACGAGTCAACCTTTTCACCTCGGAATGATCAATCTCTGTAAGTTGTCAGTCAACTTTTACTCTCGTCAAGTCAACCCGTACGTTCATTACTCCGAAGAAACGTGGTTAAGTCGCTTCTGCGAAATTTGTCAGAATATAAAATACCCATTTACCCATATTACCTCTCTTGGAAGTCATCAACGTCATTAGCTTATCGTTGGTTAAATCCACCGAGTAAAGGTATATTTCACAAGTCGGAGGGCGGGATAAATTAAAGTAGGGGAAACTGTAAAGTAAAATAGGATAGTTGCGTACATTGACATTTAGGATAACCAGCCGACATACATAGTTCGCTTCTAAAACTAAGTTTAATCCTCTTAAACAGGTTCCTTAAACTCGTACCTAACAAACGTGTTAAGCACTTGGGAGTTTCTTCTAGTTAGATCGCTGTTATCAAAGTCAAACTTTAGAACTTCAGAAACTTAACGCTATTCTCCATTCTATGTATAGTAGAATATCGTTATCATAGCGTGAGAAAAACGTTGGATAGCGTATTCTAAGCGAACATCGTTAGAAAATTTACATTACAAGAGCCACTCTTGCCAATAATCTTGTAATTTATCGTCGGTTAACATTAGAATTACTAACAACTATAGCATAAAACTTGCATCAAGAAAAATGAAACCAAAGGTACGATAAACATGTGAGAGACGTTGCGTGGTAGATATTTCAAGCATGTAGGAAGCAAATGATAGTTTACTTGCTTTCACATACTCAAGATTGAAATTCTTTCGTTACCTTCGTAGTTTTTCAACGTCACTGTATCTATCGCATTCTATAGGAATCCGTATATTGAAACGCGAAGAAAGATAACGATAAAAAGTAGCACTAATTCTCGAAAATACACCGTTATAAATCTACAGAGATCTATTATGAAAAATTATGAATCGGTTATTTTAACCATTCTGACTATTGCGGTATTAAAACGTAAAATTTCCTGAAGATCTCGAAAGAGCATGAAAAAACGACTTCCGTCGACTTTAATTGAAACGCAATTAAAAAGAAGCTTGTGACAACCGGCCCGTTTCGAACAATTGTAATTACCAGCCAAGTAATTTTCCTGTTCTTGGTATTTCAACTTTGGAGGTTGCAGTTTCCTGAAAGCAACGTCAGACAATTTCCTTTATTTATGATACGACCCCGATACTTTCGGGGCTTTATTTACACAGCGTACAGTGCGGTAATTAGAAGATGCTCGTTTTAATAGAACCGTTATCAACGGATGAAATTACGTCGGTTTGCGGCGTTGTTTTCATTCATTGTTGAAAACAAGATCAAATTGGAATCGGGAGGCCACCGGGGAACAATGGAGTCGCGTTCGCTTCCATGTACCCGTCTGCTACGTGTATGTGACCCGAAAACTATGACGTTCCATAAAATAATTAATTCCCCTCAACCGCGAAGCGTAACAATGACACGGCATTGCCACCGAGTAGACATACAGTACCGTGGGAAGATCTTAAGTCAATTATCATAGCGATCTCGTAATGACAACTAATCGTGCTTTCAGCACACATACGGTGATGTACTGAATTATCAATAATCTAGTAATTAAATATTTATGAAGATGTAATAAAAGATTAAGAACAACATCGAGTATCCCTAATTAATTCATGAAAATAAAAAATGTCTATTCAGTAGGTTTAAGAGTTTCTTTGCAATGTAGGTATTGTAAGTCAAGACAGCGAATGCAGTCACTTGGAAAAAAGATTTCTTTCCATATCATTCGCTCGTATCTGGTGTCTCTGACAATACTCGGAAAATCACGTCCCCGTTTGCTTTTTCCTTCGCAAGAGTTCCCACTTTTTTCCGTACCAACATTGTTCCATTGGTCTCTGACAGTCTTCTAGCGGAACGCTACCATATGCGTGAAATAAGTTTTTCGTTGAATTGTTTCTATCCACGCAACAAGAAGCCTCTGGAGAATTGTCAAATATGGGCATTTATTTAAGTACATCTGACACGTAATTTAGATTGCGTGGTTGAAAGGTCGACTAATTTTAAAAGATTTATTTAATCAGAGACTTCTTATGAATAGTGATATTAATCAATTAGATAGAATCAAGCGTACTCGATCGGTTTCGTTAATACGAGTCAAGGACGTTCAAGCTTGTTAAAATCTTTCCATAAAAATTAACGAAAACATACAAATCTAGGAAAATCGTTGCTCTAGAAGTCATTAAACGCCATTAAAAGCATTAGACGAAGGTATTTCGCGCGACAAACTTGGGCGGGGCTGACACCGCACCATTGTACTCGAACAATAAATGACTCATACAAGGGAAATAATTATACGACCCACCGTAATAAGTAGATTCCACTAAACCTCTTTAAACGTCACACACACACACACACAAATGCGGCACGCATTCTTCGACATACTATATTCCAACCACATCAAACATCGCTGGAAATTCATTTCAACCCCTATATTCTCCATCCGATCGAAAGGGTTTAGTACTTTTTGCACGAAAGCACCTGGTGAAAGGGCGCGCGATTATTTCTCACGCGAAAATTACCATTCATGATGCACGACGTGTCGCGTTCGAGGATCCAACGAATGGCACATGGTATTGAGAGAGGAGAAAAGGAAAACCAAAGAGGCTAGGGGCACGTAGAAGTGATGGTGCGAGAGACTCGTGCGAATAACGCGACTTATTCGACTCATGCGAGGCTCGTTGGCGGCGTAGCACGATGTTAAACAATTAGAGAAAGAGCCACTCGATCGTAAAGAGCGTGGTGGCGCGTAAGTGCGAACCAAACCGTTAACCGGACTCGCGTTCGTTATTCCTAATTAGCCAGATCTAACGTGCCACTGGACAGATACGAGACAAATCGATTCGTGGTCGAATAGAAAAGGGAACATGCATCGGGCTACAACGTATGCTGATCGCGCGATGGTAACGTGCGCGGTAAATTAAATTGGTCATTACGGTGCAGAAATTTGCCACGGAGAATCAGAGAATACGATCGAACACGAGGTTCTTTTCGTTCCTCTGTCGGATGAAATTATTTAGGTTGGTGAAGCGTGCGAGAATTGCGTGCTTAGGGTGGGATAATTATTCTATGCTGTGTACGTGGTGTGAATGGAATACAAAGCGAGTTAATTTGTGGCCGAAGAAGGGAAATACTGGTATCTCTCGTTTGTAAAACTGTTATTGGAATTCTGTGTTTTGCGTATTTTGGGCTGAAATTAAATTCGCTAGAAAGTAAATCGATCGTTTTAAATTAACATCGCTTTAATTTCTGTTAAAGTTATTGGATGTATGTGGGTTCAAAGAAACGCGTGGATAAATTGCAAGGTAGAAAAATATATATATATATTGTGAATATTAAAGTACAAAGCGTGAAACACAATGTGAGCTGGTCCAGATCCGCACGCTAGCAGCGTTACCCTAAGACTGAAAAACCCTGAAGCCAAGGTTGCATATGTACCGCTTACGGTTTGTCTTCGACGCAGTCTTTCGTCTATGCGCTGTCGATGGCTTCAGTGCTTGAGAAATCTAAAGACCAGATGTAGAGTTTTCTTAAAAGGGGCGACTACTTCAACAGTTTCTAATAAATTGATTTAAAAGTTGCTTACACGCGGAAAGGACAATGATGCCAAGTATACGGCGCAAACGTGTTATCGATTACGAAACCTTTCACCAAAGCGTGCGTAATCTCATCGAAAAACCTTGAGAGAAACCATAAATCGGGGCTGCGTGTGAGCAAACACCGGCTATGTAGCAACGTAAGAGCATCAATGATAATAAACCAAGAATTTTCATATCGAAGTGCCCCGAGCTTGTTTTGAAATTGTAGATTTATCGCCACCAATATTCCATCGTAGTTTCCATGTTATTCTCATCAATTTAACAGAGAAACACATAGTCGTGTAATTCGGATACTTAAAGTGTTACTTTCTCCGCGATTTTCTCATCGCGAAAGTTTCAAGTGGGTATTTTAATATGCATGAAAGAAAGCTAGGGGAATTTTCGAAAATCTTTATGCCAGCAACGTAGCAAATTTGCCTTCATTTCGAAGCTTGTTGTATCCGTGTCAAGTGGCAAAGGAACTCACCTTCGAACGTAACCGCCAGGAACTGTGCAGTTTTACGTATTCGAGGCAAGTCTCTGAGTGATTCAACAAATTCACCGAATAGTTCAATATTTAACAGGAAATTTTCAGAAGTTTCGTGGCACATTCGAACTTCTAAATTGGATAAAGGAGAAAGATCAAGAGAAAGGAACGTCGTTCATGGTTTCTGGTAGGGAAGACTTGGATAGAATAAAGAGAACCGACAAAGGGTGAAAAAGTACCGAGCGAAAGATGTTGCTCCACATAACGAAGAAAAAGGAAATATCTAAAGTATATAATATAGAAAATTACTAACACAACGATAATTTGTAATTAATAAATTCTCCAATAATATCACGGTATACGTCGATACACTTTCAAATATGGTATTACGCTATTCATTAATTGATCCATACTTCCGTTCTACAAAGACCAATAATTTTCTTCTGAAACGAGGTTAAGTTCTAGGTGAAATCCATTGTATGTTCGTAATAGGAGCAATAAGAACGTTTCTACGATATAAAATATAAGATTTAAGAAGTATAGGTGTACAGTATAGAAAATATGAATAGCCTAAACATCATACAGCGTTTTAAATACATCTGCTTTACATATGTTTAAAGTTCGAACGACTCAAGGTTTAATCTAATCGTGTTAATAATGTTCGTTGCAAAGAAAAAAAAAAAGAAAAAATATACTTGGGGATACCAAACAGAAATTCTGGTACACAGAAATATCTTGATGAGATAAATCGCGATTCGATCATCCTGGAACGAAGTCGAACAGATCCATTACACGAAACGACAGCAAGGTTACATCGATCGATGCGTTCGATCTGATCATCGACTTAAGCCAGCGACACGCGTTCAGTCCTTACACTCGGCGCTTTAAAGCCGCGAATCGCCCCGAGTATCGAGCCCATCAATTACCCTCTCGAATGGGCGACCGTATCCAATTCGCCATCTTCCCGATACGACCAGCTT
This sequence comes from Bombus pascuorum, assembly GCF_905332965.1. Classification (NCBI taxonomy): domain Eukaryota; kingdom Metazoa; phylum Arthropoda; class Insecta; order Hymenoptera; family Apidae; genus Bombus; species Bombus pascuorum. The sequence continues at coordinate 31,823,522 of NC_083488.1, read as the reverse complement.
TTATAATTTCACCATGTAAAGAAAAAAGAAAAAAAAAAAGAGGGAATTCGACGCTCGGGGCGTTGACAAAAAGAAAGGTCTTGTTCTCCACGCGACCACGAAAGTTTCAACGTGAAACACGCGAGCATCATCGAACACACGATCGTCGATTTTAAAAACCATCTCGCGCTCTCTATTCGCGAACACTGGTTTAATCTCGAAGATCACGACCATGAAACGAGCAAAACGTCGAATCACGAATTATATTCATCGATCGAATCACCGAGAGTAGCAGCACTCCCATTCTCCTATCCCTTCATATCCTCTTCCTCCCCCATCTTGTTGGTTCGATAACTCTAGTCAAGTTTAACGATCGACCGATATCGAATTCTCTCGTCGTCGGTTTTGCTCGCTCGTGCTCGTACGCCGACGATCCTCCTTGACTTCGCCTCTCTTCTCTGTCTTCCATTCCCTCTTTCTCCGTCTTTTCCTACCCTCCTTTTCTCTTTTTCTTTCCACCCTGGTCGGGATATATCGGGCCGAATTATCGATTCGCTCGGAGGTCATTCGTTCGTCCATTGGTTTGTTCGAAGGAATAAAAGGACGGTCGACGTTCGTCCTTCGCAGGATACTTCGGGTCCCTCGTCCTTCAGCATCATTAAACTCGGGCTAACGACCCAGTTCCTTTCAGACGCCATCTGCTCTCTCTCTCTCTCTCTCTCTCTCTCTCTCTCTTCCTTTTTACCTTTCTTTCTCTTTCCTTGCCGTGTACCGACGGTCGTTCGCAATTAGTTCCGGTACGACGTGTAAGCCGCTTTGCAACTTTTCGAATCTTTCGCCACGCGTTCGTTCAAGTCCCTGGCGGATTTTACGAATCACTTTCCCAATTGGTAATCGTTGAGCAAATCGTGAAACTTTCGCCAAGTTTCTCGTCGTCGATCAGGATGAATTAACTTTTTATTAAATGGAAACCGTTTCGTACGGGAAATATTCTATTATAGTTGGTAGATTTGTGGAACGATACCCGTCTCATGGTGAGAAATGATTATATTTGAAAAAAGTTGGCGGATTTATCTAGGGTGAGAAAAGAAATCGATCAAATTAGGGATGCAATATTAGTTAACCTGTTAAATGAGAAAGATGAGATTAACTCGCCACGTACATCGTTAGTAGGTACCTTGTAATATTTATATACGTTCATTTCTTAATACATCGTTATACTCATAAAAGATATAACTTAGCAAACACGAAGTTGGCACCCCACTGGGGGTAGCCACCCACATGCTATATTTATGTTTATTACCAATGAGATATAACACTTTACCAAATGTCCTTCAGGACAAATTGTAAAAACCAAAATAAACTAAAAAAAAAAAAATCGTTATACTTGTATTTTCATAAAAGATATAACTTAGAAAAAACGAAGCTGGCACCCCGCTGGGGGTAGCCGCCCACATGCTATATTTATTTTTTATTTATTTATTTTTTTTTCTTCACCAACAAGATATAACACTTTACCAAATGTCCACAAGGACAAATTGTAAAATAACCAAAATAAAAAAAAAAAAAAAAAAATACTTGTGTTTCAAGTACATTATATTACACCCACAATCGCAGAGATTAAATTTGACCCAACTGAATTTCATCTTTATCGATATTCAATGCCGTGTCTAAAGTAATTTTTGATCAAAGAACGACTCTTATACATAACATTACGTTCTTGACTATTTTTCGAAGCAATCTATATCGTTATTACACTTTAAGCTCGTTATTACGCTCTGTTATTTAACATTAAAAAAAAACTTTTGTTTCTCTTCAATTTACGGCCCTTTTTTTGGTATTTTCTTAATAAATCTATATGTAAATGCGCCGGGAAGATGAATCTCGCCGCTAGTGATATTGCACATTTCTTCTTTCTATAATTACACGGTTCAAGAATTAATAATAACGTCAGACGGAAATGAAAATCACACGTATAAAAGGAGTAAATCTTGACATCTCGCGCAGCCTGTCTCTCATGCAGAACCCAGACAAAAGGTCGTATAATTATTACTCTTAATTAATAAATGCTCATAAAATTCTACAGACTTTACGAGCAATTTAATTTCATTTCATTCGCAATAAATTGCATCTCACTTAGGTCACAAATTGAGAGATCTTTAAAACGAAGCATTGTTCTGGTGCAAGTTGTGGCATCATTTCGTTCCTGTATAATTTTTCTTTCACCTTTCAACCTGTTTCCCCTATAAGATTTCGCTCGTTCGAAGATTGCCATATTATACCCGATATTACATGCGAATAGTATTTCGTGAATTACTTTCGTTTCTTCCTCTCCATTGATCAAGAGTAACATCTGTTCATGTTGAACTCGTAAAGTACCAAAATAATAGCTCTAATCGTCAATCGTACTTAGCATTAATTGACACAAAAATAGGACGAAATTGAACCAAGACCATTACTGATGATCCATTACTGATGCTAATTAAAAACTAGATTAGACAAAAAGAAATTGTCAAAAGACAAACAGCATATAAAAATGAAAAAAACATTCAAGAATGTCAGAATAGTCCTTTCGTTTCGCAAAGAGTGTATATTCATGGTGACAATTAGAAGGACAAAATTTGCTGTGTACATACCTACTTTAATGCTTAATACGGCAAGGATATGCGAGGGTTTGAGGGCAAGAACGGTAGTCAGAGTGGAAGCGTAGGCGGGTCATGATATAGAACGAGCAGTATACTACCCCCATGGGGAGCCTAGAGTTAGGCAAGGTAATTGTCATGCAAAGTAAAGAGGCAGCATTAGCATCATAAGCGGGCAAATACTCTGCATTCTGCCATCCATTGTGCTCGCTAGTTAGTTCATTAATTCCACCGGACACGTTACTGGCACAATTTAAAACGTACACGTGTCCATCTTTGCCCAACCAGATTGTTTTTCCAATTTTTCTTTTTCAATCCGCGACACAATGTTATCGATCGGTCCACGAATTTCCTTGCAATTTCGTAAGTACTTGAAATAATTTTCGATAAGGTACGCTGTGGAAAGTCACGTGTGATTGTGGCGAAATGCCGAGGCAAAATTACAAAATTGTACAGAACGATTTTCAATTTCTTTAAATTTCTTCGCTTTACATATACGTGCGTGGAGTTGTTCATAGTAGTACCTATTCGAAGCAATATTTTACGAGCTACTGTATTTTAGTTTTACGTTTTAGTCGTTTTGGGAAGTAGGAGATACTATTCACGATTACCTTTTCGTTAATACACTTTTTAATAAAATAAAATTTCATCCTGCATTCTACGATTACCGCGATGACAAGCGAAATCTATTTACCAACAAGTTTCTCTTTGTTGGAACGATTTGAATCTCTACGAAAAGATTACTTTACGATACATTGCACGTTCGATAAATGTAAAATTCTGTATAAATTCAGAGTATTATACGAACTTATTTTATTTAAATATGTTGGTAATAAATAAAAAATACAAAATACAAAATATAGCAAAGAGGGAAAGCTCTTATGTTTATAATTTAACATTTCCATCAATAATTCATTAGCGAAAATAACAACAACGATTTATCCGCTGAGTAAGTACAAGCTTTTACGTCTCTAAATTATAAATTTTGCATACGCATTTCGAACCAGGCATTTGCATTTGTAACAACAGTGTAGTTACAAAACAAAATAGGATTTAGCAGAGGAACACGGCTCGCAAATTAATTCGTCCAGCGATAAATTTAATAATACGTACCCAGTTTTGTTTTATACTCGACGTATAAAACGAGAACGTCTCGCATATTTTAATTTCATTCCACACCGTTATTTTTCACCGAAGTTTAATCATCCGTCCTTTACGAGACTATACAGCCGAGTGCATGACCATGAACTGCGACTAATTTACACGAGCAAGAAACCGCGTGAATAAATGATTTCACGAACGATTTTGAAACGCGAACATCGTTGCGTGCCATGGCAATATTGTAATATCGAAGACCATGCACGGAAGGCATTTCAGGTAAATCGTTTACCTTCGTAGCCTCGTGGCAGTACATACGTTGTTATGGTTAGAAGCGGTTAAAAGTGTGTATTCATCAACCTTCTTGCACAGACCGGCAATGTTCCGGTAGAATTCTTGTACTTTCCATGAAAGTTTAAGTGTGAAGTTCCAGTGATGCATTTCTCTTATACGTTCGGTGAAAATTACTACTAGTCGATTTTTAATTAAAAATCCGCATTAGAAAATTCGATATCATTCTAATTAATTTTAGTTCTAATATGCGATTGTATGCTAATTTTCAGTAAATTTAATTAAGAACTATATTTAAAATTATATTATATGTATATGCGTCACTTTTCATAATTAAGCGATTGACCTACATTCAGCGTGTTCGTGTTCTTTTAAAATATGCACCGAATTTTTAATTAAAGCCATAGATTGATATTTCGCTAGTGGTCCTAGTGCTGTTATTTTTTAATGCATAAATTATCGTTCAGAAGGAACTGTAATAGCTTTATTACAAGAACGTCAGAATTCTAAAACCGATCATTTGTATAAATCCTACAACGAACGTAGTTAGTCGTTGAGAAAGTGCGTCGAATAATACGGAAATTACATACTTTGATTAAGTACATACCGTTTAAACGAATTATGCGCTATTAGAGTTCTATTTGAAAAATATTCGACGTATCACACGCTAACCACCCATCTACTACACCTATTCAAGTCCTTCGTACAGTATTAACTTTTCAAGTTGGACGTCCGCAAGATCGCACCATTCTCCAAACCGTGATTCTCAAGCAAATTTCCCCGAGGAAAAGTAATCTTAAGGAAAGAAAATTTCACGAATGAAAGGAGTAAAGAATTCCGTACTGAAGAATTCGTTTTGAGAAGGTATTTAAGTTTTTCAATCATATGGGCGAATCGTTTCAACTTCGCCCTTTTAACACGAACCAGTTCGTCGCAAAGGGAACATTCTTAGAACGAGCATTCTTTCCTCGGCAAGTGTTCGTCGCTTTAAACTACAACTTGAAAGCTGGTAATAACCTTAAGATTAGTATGTCTAAAGTTCGCAGCGGATTAAAGAAAAAGAAAACAAAGGCAGAAGATGATCCTCGAAGTCGGCAACGAAGGGGTGACAGTGGCCTTCACGAGGCGTTTGTAAATGTTTCTGGCAGTAGCATAAATTTGCATTCATGCGTACAATGCTCGTCGTTGGAGAGAAACGGAATAGTTTCTTCGTTTCATAGCAATTCGTTCGGCGCAACTTTGAATAAATTGCACGGGGTTCCGGCGTCAAAGAAAGTCACATTGTTAAAGGAACTGCTTGCGCTCAATAGCAATCTGAAGCAGTAGAGCTTCCCACGTTTCAACTAACAGAAACATAAAAATACTCGAATAACGAAATGTTTGCACAACAGGATAATTACATTTCTGACATTAAATTTCACATTATGCAAATAGAGATCGAGACAATTGTCAATTTGTTTCGCTATTTAAGGAATCTTGTTGGCTACAGTTGCGTATCGAGAAGAATAATAATCGAACGGAACCTGTTACACAATTATAACGGAGCCATAAAAATGAAGGAAAGCCCAGCGCGACGAAAGAAAGCTGGCCGCCGGTTTATGTTGCGCGCATTCATGTTCGCGGGAATACAACCGCGTCCCTTCAGGACGTTAAAGCCGCATTCACGTGCGCGCTCGACTCGTCGTGCCGCAGAAATAAAGGACTTCCTTTGCTCGTAGATATCCGCTCGGCAGGGTCGCGAATAAATCTCGCGATGAGGAATAGAGATGGAGCAAGAGAGAACGAGGCAACCGACTAAACGGAACAGAAGAAGAGAACGAGAGAACGTTTTCTGATTCTCCAAGCGAGCAGACAAAGGATAGACGTAGTGGGAAGAGAGACGAAGCGAAGGGATAAAGAGAAGAAGAGAATAACGAGGCAAAGATAGCGGCGATACACCTTCTCTGGAACCTTAGCTGGCTGCTCGAGCGAGAAAGCGGCCAACTAGATGACCCGAATACGAGACCGATGCGATCCAACGTGCAAGAACGCAGCTATGTGTGCGCAGCCACGGTCATTAAGGACGTTCCGTCTCGTCTAACCCAGGCCCGTGTAACACTCGAAGCCGCTAAATATTCGCAGAGCTCCGAAGAAACAGGTACACCAGAGGCAATTAATAATCTTCGTCCAATTTCATCGTAGCAACGCATATCCTCTGGCCCAGCCACACGATCAAACTGTTCAAAAGGGAACACACGTACACGCACACGTAGCCACTGGTGGTAAACCGGACTAATCTGATTAGATGGGATGAAACGCGTTTCGAAAACGCGCTAGGAGATTAGTCTGAAATTGCATACCGTGGCAACGCGGCGTTTCGTGGAGCGGCGCAACGTGCCGATTCCTGACAGAACGATCGTAAAATTTGGTTGCGAATGAGATTGGATGTGGAGTCGAGCTATAAGGCTCCAACTAGATTTTCAGGTTTTTGGGTGAGAGATGCGATCAGAGTTTGTTGATTTGTCCTTCGAGGGGTTGGTTTTCCTCGCTACACGTCTTGGAAATCGAAGAAAGGCGTAACGATAGAGCGATTCTCGGAAGAGATCGTTTGTGACTGCCAGTTTAGGTGAAATTTGTTTACAGCGGTTTGATATAGACAGAGGATAAGATCGTGCCAGAAAGAGAGAGAGAAACGAAGAATGAAACAGATGGCATTCTCGTTTTGCTTTTCAGTTCTGTCTTCGTTGCTTCCTATGGTATCTCTCGATTCGTTCATTGTTATTTATAAAATAAATATACACGATACATGATTGGTAATACCCTTTAATTTTTGTTATTTTACTTTCGTAGTATCGAATTTTGGGAATCATACGAAAGCAGGATATAATATACTTTGATCTGTACTTGATCCATATATGCTTAAATTTAAACGCCATAAGAAATACAAAGATATGGAAGTATTTTTGGTAATCTCTGTAGGATCGTACTCCAAGGATCCCGTAGGATTGTCGATCCCTAAATAGCCGAAACAAGTTTGCAAATTTATCGCAACGTAAATCTCTTTTTCAGTTTTGATACTCGATTTACGAGGCGTCGTTTCATTTACCGAAAAACGTTTACCTGAATCGCGTTGAAGAAACAAACTGATACCACCGCCATAGCGTAATGCCGTCAAAATGCAGACGCAATTCTCAACCGGGGAGATCGAGGAATGTTCCTCGACTGATTACGCTCTCCTTTACTCTCCTGTTCTCGTCTACTCTCTGAAGAAGAAGGAAGAAGAATGGCGCTCGAGGTGCAGGGCGAACCGCTTCGTAGCGAGCAGTAAAGATTCAAGGATCGCTCGTAAACTTCCCAGTGAATCCCGGGAAGTCCCATCACGTATCCAATTTTCCAGAGATCAAGCAACTCGATCCGCCGGAGCTTTGGAAATCGGCAAATTGAAACGCGGCCGTCCGCTCAAGACGCCTCGCGTCACCAGACTATCGACATCGAAGTCCTGGGCCTCGAAACAATCCGGACGCCTTACGGCGCCATTTCCATTTTACGGGAAGCTCGCAAAAATCGACCTCTGTTTAGCTTACGTTCCAGCCTCCGGACATAGTAATCATGTTTATCTGCCTTATCGTTGTTTACGAACGATCCTCTTTTTTTCTTCGTCCTCTCGAAAAACGCTTTCGACGTGTTTTTGCGAAACGGGGAAAGGAGTACCAATAGACTGGGTGAATGTGTTGAATTTCATCGTTCGAAAAAGGAGGATTTGTGCAATGACTCTCAGATACTTCGCTTTGCTTACAATTGACATCGTTTCGTTGAAATTACACTATGCGTTAAAAATTTAGAAACGCTATATATGTATAATGGAACTACATGTATTCCTAGGACCTCGAGAATTTTATTCGACGATTAATATTCTCGAGGTTCTAAAAATTTGTCGATTTTCCTATGCCACGAATCCAGAATTTTTACTATGAATAGGAATTACGTTGATTAAGATCTTATTTGACGTATTTCGCGTTTTTATCCAAAGGGACGGAGAGTGAAATATCGAGGAAGATGAGTACACTCGTCAGAGCGAAGTAGAAAAGCCTCGATGTTATATGACTCTGATTAATCGCAAAATTTCTCGTTACTACGGCGCGCGGTGTACAAAGGCAACTAACAATGTGTGCGTTTTAATCGATCACGTTTTTCAGCGGTGCATTAAGCAATTTCTCGAGCTATTCAATTTACTCCGTTTTAGCTCGCCGCCACGATTTCAAGAGATTGCCGGAACTCGGACATCGAGAGCCGTTTCTAACTGCGGAGTGACGCGGGATACGAAATTTCTTCGAGGAATGCGCGACAATTTCCGTGACCCGGGACACTTATACACAATACTAATCTGCAGCTGAGGTAAATTGGTTTACTGAAAAATCTAATTATGCTTGTCTACGGCTGTCCTTTGCCATTGTATAATCAAATTACGCTGTCGACTTGTATCTCGACAACACGTCCCAGGAACCTTTGCCTCGGCCCTTCGCCCTACGGAGTTTTCCCGCTGATTTACATCGCGCGAACCCGACCAGAGGAAATTACGAACACGAAGCAGAACGCGTTAATAGTGTTTCGGATACTATCAAATTCTTCGACTCCGATTATGTTTTACACGCAGAGATTAAACTTTACTCGACAGATTTTCAGGAAAGGCGATTCTTAATAGGTTGTTGCGTTCTTGCGATAACACGATCAAAAGGCATAATCACATTTTTGTTACTTCATCAAACAGAGAGTTAATAACGTGTTCATCAACCTAATCAATAATTGATTACAAAAGAAATAATCAATCTTTCAAACGTTTATTAAATCGTCGATGCATCATCGGCAGAGTTACATTTCTTTCTTACATCATTATGCTTATTATCATACGTATTTAGGTTAAATCGATTTGTCGATGTAAACGCCGAGATATACAGATTATCCTAATAGAGATCCGAACAAACACGGTGTCTTCTTGTAAGCGCTATATTATAACTAACAACTACTAACGTATTAATTGGATAATTTTTAAATCGAAAACACGAGAATCCTCGCTACTAACTAAACGTATTACGTTCAGGATGTTCACACATCAAATAACGAGTTAACTCGACTTTTCCATTTACCTATACTTACTTTTACTTATACATACTTTTCCATCTAAATCTTTAATTAAGAAATTAATGACGTGTGAATTACTAGTAACTTGACTGCGGAACAGAGTTAAGGAAATGGAACCAAAGATCTGTTTCTTCTGCTAAATATACTTCGAGTAATTGATCTATATATTTTGTTAATATCGTATCATATTTATTCTATACACTCTTGCACATTTAATTCTTCCATAAATACGTAAAAATCCGCGATTTACTTAAAACCTTTACTACTTTTCATACTAGCTCTGTTACACCAAGGACTTGTAGTCGTATCGTACGCAATAAATGCAGAATCACTTTCCACTTAGGTATGAATGGCGATCGATATGAAGCAATCCAATTTCGAAAAATTGCCATAATTTCCGTAAATTGTATGTTGTTTTACGAATGACAGCTCTTTATAACATGGAAAACGATACCTTTCCTGGGTAATAGTCCGTCAAATGGAGCTGAATTGAGACATATAGAAATCGAGGATGCAAGCCAAGCATTTTATTTCTGTTGCGGCTCGTCCTATCGTCACTATGGATTATCAGAAAATAATTCCATGAAAAGAGGAAATCAGCGTGCGAAATGAGAGGAACAACGTTCATTTGATCGACATTGTGTCTGCATTTTCCACCGTTCGAATGAAAACAGCTTCGAATTACGCCAACCAAAATCGGAATGAACCAGACTATAATTGAATTTCGCGAAAAACAAATTTCGTCGGAACCGCTCGTTCCGAGTGTAAAAAGCGTTATTGAACGAGTCTAGTACTTGAAAGAATTCGCTAACGTAGGTATAGGTAGGAACATGTTATTTCATCTAATACTTGAAGCAATTAGAGGAAAAGAATTACAGGTTTTCTTTTCAAGAAAGGAAAGTTAGTTTACTGTGCTATTTTAAACAGCATCTCGATCGTAATTTGCACCTATTTGCAAGAAACGAGTTTCCTACTATCCGGATCGAATCATCTCCTAATTGATCTCCTAAATGAGTTCGAGAATCCAAGAGGCTATAGATGAAACAAAATCTCTCCTATTTCTCTACCGTAAAAAGTAACGACGCGTAAATTGATTCACTCGGTGAACAGTGGAAATTAAACGTTCTCTCGGCACCTGTAAGAAATAAATCTCTAACAAGTGCGAGCGAAGCAACGCGCTAAAAGATTTTTAAGCCGCGATATTTATTCGTTATAAACAGGCGTGCACAAAACAGGAGCGATGATCGCTCTCTGAAAAACCAACGATTTATTCAATCCAATATTCGCTACACTTTTCTCTCGGGTTCGCATGAATCTCCATCAGTACCAAACGGCGTCTATTAATTAATAGTACTCTACTTGTACAAACGTAGCATGCCAGTGTGGTACTGTAGCGACGATCGAAACCGACCTTTTTCTCTCTTGAGAAACTGTTAGTCACTCTTAACTCGTGACCGTATAATTATGACAAATACCAGTGCAAAAATAACAGCAGCGCGTATTTAGAAGAAAGCGTCGTAAGAAGACGGCCGCTGTTGCTAATGTTGTCTCGAGAGTATGGATTTTTCGTATTGATAAATCGTCGTTTCTTTCGTTCCTTCGAAACGACTTCCAGATTGTCAATGATGACACATCCTCAAATACCTATTTTTATTTTTCATCTAAAGTGCCTATCTTTAGTCTTAAAGATCGAACAAGAAGCTGGAAACACACGGCAAGATCTTGAATCATTTTAAGAAGAATCGAGTATGAAATAATGGGGACAAATTGCGGTTCCTGGGTTCTGCGCCGATACCAGAAATTCCTGTATGGTGATTGGTCATGGTACAGTTAAAAGTCACCGGTAAAACGGCTGTGATTATATATTAACCTTTCACGAGGTGAGAAAAAGGCGACGCGCGAGGAAAATTGCGGCGTGTGAACGAGAACGGCTGATCGATCGGTCGAGAGCCGAGAAATCGGCTTGACTAGTCAGTCAACTAGTAGGTTGCTAGTGGCTGGCTGTGAGAAAAATATGCGGGACACGCGTTCTTCCTTATTATCTTACAAATCTGTGACACCTGGCCACGATGCCAGGGGAATACGTAGCTGATTAAGATTTCACTGCTTTATTACGTTTAATTAACGGCAATTGACGATTTTGGCTACAACGAAACCAGATCGTCACGTCTCTCTACGATTTTATCGCGACTTGCGAAATTTCTTCAAGGAATCGCGGGAATTTCCAATACGGGAAATCGACCGATTACGGTATAATACGAGTTCTTTCTGATACACATACGCAAGTTTGCTACCTTGAATAAGTAACATTTAAGGAAACATACTAAGGCAAAAATTAATTCAAAATAAATACAAAGGATGTAACAATTATTACAAATGTCCACATAGTTCGAAATGTATTTTTAGTCGTCGTACTTTTACAAATTAATCATATACAGAATACACAGATATATAGGAATTTTCTATAGATATAAGAATCAATTTCTCTATAATTTCTATGCTGTCCTATATGATATACAAAGATAATCTAAATTTCCCTCGTGTTATTGCACCAGATGCTAGGGTACACAGATGAATCGGAGCTTGATTGCGTTGTGCCTGCACGTGTTCGTCAGGTGTCGATCTGGCGTGAAACAATGACCAGGAATGATTAGTTGAATTTGTATGACTAGCTGTCCCTTTTGGAACTTGTCACGTCGTCCAACCCCACTGTTTAACAATCAGTCTCTTCAGGCTTGACTCCCGTTTCTAGGGACGTTCTTCAAAATCTAGTAGAGGGACGTTCAAAATCCACTCGTCCGTAGACACGTCTCCTTTCAGCGGAGAGTTCTTGTGCGGCAGCTATTAACGTCGCACGAGCTTATTATCCTTTAAGGACGTTCTCGTCACTGACTGAGAGACTCTCTCTCTCTCTCTCTCTCTTTGCCTCGCCTTTTGTGTTCCCTTGTCGCCTTCCCTCTCTGTTTCGCTAACTGTTTCCCTCTTGCTCCTTCTCCTTTCATCCCACGGGCTTTCACGGTGCGAATCTACCAGTAGATCGTCGGGATTCGAGGGTGGAAGGGAACAGGAACAAGTCGCGTGAAAGGCAATGGACCAAGGAAGGGAAAACAGGCGGAAATGGGCGAGGGAAATAAGGGAGAGATACAAAGATGAGGGAAGAAGAAACGGAGGTAATGGAAGAAAAGTGGATGTATAGAAGTCTAGCTCCTTTTGTGTTCGGGCGTCAACGCTAAATAAAAAGCTGGAACTGTCTCGAGCTTTCTTTAATCGTCCCTGTTTTATTAGAAAAATTTAAACTACAGATAAACTGGAATAAGATGGGCTAAACTACGAGGCTTAAATAAACTTTTAGAATAAGTGCTATCTCTTCCATCTGCCAATAAGACTTTGAAAACTTCCAAATGTAAATAAGACTTATATATAGCCCTGAATAACAACTCGTATCGGTTATTATATAACGAATATTCTAGGAAACTAATCTTTCACAAAGCAGAAATTCTCCCCTTCCACCATTCCACTCGATGTTCCATCGTCGCAAAGGTCCCAATGATCCTTGCGAAATTTTCCAATTTCCCAGATAATTAGCATATTCAGAAACAAGACCTTTCCTCGTCTCGTGGAAGCTCCAATTTATCAACGAACCGAACCTATCCGTAATTAGGAGGCCTGATTAGTATGAGCAAAGCGAAACAGATAGAGGAACTCGAGTTCAAAACATCAAACGTCTCAAATTAATTGCTTTTTCCTGCATCCACGCAGTGCCCTCGTTCATCGTGCCTTCTCGTCGCACCCTTCGACTTCGACTTGCAATTCCCATCTTCGCGTATCGGTGTTCCACGTTCGCGCAATATCGCGCGTGCGGGGGGTTGAAACTGTCGGATGAAAAACGGTATTGGTGACAAGAGGGGAAAAAAAGAGAAACGAAACGATAGAACGACGATTCGAGGAAATTTGCACGATCAAGGGACCGAGAGAATAGAATCACGAAGGGAAGCAGGAACACGAAGAGTAGAAGGAGGAATATAACGAGAGAGGAGGGCTCTCTTTCGCTCTCTGAAAATCTCGTACAGCACGCGCGCGTACGTAAGTGCACCTCTTACTCGTCCTTTTTTCCGCAGCCTTTCCCTCTGCTGGAACCTTTGTGGCGGTTGCACACGTGCGCCCGCGTACGTAGCCCGGTATCGTCCGTATCGAGCGTCCCTATCAGCCAATTAGTGGAAATGAGATCGTAGCCGCAGATTAACGACCCGCTTCCTGTGACGTTCCGTGCTGGCACGTTTCTGTAAGCCTTTCGTCCGCGATGTAACCAATATATTTAAATAAATGCTTGTATACGGCCAACACGTCCCTTCCACAATGCGTTTCGTCGCTTTCGGTTGAAACACAGGTTGCGGGATTTTCGAGGGTTACCTCGTGGTAGATTGTTTTCTATAGATTGAGATACAGAAACGACACGAGTGATAGCAATAAAAATTTCTGTTAATTTTCACATTTACGTCGTTTATTAGAGGAGGTATGGACTTTTCCGGTGTTGGCCGTTTAAACGACTTCAGAGTCTTAGATTAGGAAATAATTAGAAAATAGTTAGATGATAGGAAAAACCATTTCGTTCGTACTATTATAGTTCTAAAAGCTACTAACGTTTGCTTCGTTATTTGAAACATCGCTTTGTCGCAAATAACTTAAGAACAGATGTTGCAATCATTGCCACCTGTTGAACATCTTGTCAACCGGAGAATCAACAACGAGGAAAATAGATTAAAACACACAATCTAAAAAATTTCTTGGATAACTTTAAATCAATTTATTTCTTATATGCTACAAACGAGTTCACTAGCACTCTCATAACGAGAATTTCCACATTTCTAGCATTTGCTTGCCATTTAATTCTATCCTTTGCTTTCTAACGCCAATTGACAGGAAATTTCACGCCTACAAACACGTAACGTTTCTTACCAAGCCATCGCGATGTTTACTGTACGTATAATCATTGGAACCGTTGACTTTTCGAAATTCAAGACGCTATATCGATAGCCAAAGCTACGTCAAGTCGAGAATATTCCGCGAGCAACGGATACGGGCTGCCTTATTCTTTCGATTCGTTCTATTTCAGAATATTTAACGATCCCCCGCGCGCATCGCTAGTCGCACGTTGCACACATTTTGCGTGAAAATGTAGGGTCTAGAAATAGCCCGGCCGCTCGTTTAGATCCGCCTTGCTCCAAGAGGATTCACCGAGCGCGAAGGTGTTACGTTATACGTCGCTGGGTTAAAACGATGCTTCTAAAATACACCGCCGGTATCGTCATTCAACGTTCGTGAAAAAAATAGCGAGCTCGGTTGCGCCGGGACGGAAACCTGCCCGCGAGCTCTAGCAATGGGATCAAATAGCATTGGGAGAACAGTGGATAGCGTGCAAGTCGTTTGTGTTTCGAAAGTTTATGAAATATATCAGAATCTTTCATGAGAACCGCGAATATTCGTGTAAATTCGTAAATTTATAAACGAGTTAGCGTGTTAAATCTGAATAGACGGCTTAATTTCATGTACCGAGGCTGATCGATAGAAAGTAAAACTAATCGACAGCGATCGCTCGATAGTTTACCACTAAGAACCTTCGTCGTTGTACCTAGCTCCATAAGCCATGGACCAAAATTTGGTTCCTGCGATTGACTTAGATTTGCGAGTACACGTTGAACTTGATCCCATCCCTAGAGATCCGGCCTGCGTTACACTAACAATACGCTATATCCGTATGACACTGAATATAGCGCGCGTAAGCTCACCGATTCTATCGCGTACGCGCATTATACCATACAGAAGGCATTGTGCCAGCGATATACAGTGCACATAATATATTCCAGGCTGTAAGAACGACGGTGCACTCTTGCAGCCGTGAATACACGTCGTGGATCCTCTCCCGACAGTCCCTCTACCGCAGCCAGGCTCACCAACCACGTTTACACCGCCCCTGGTGGTTACACGAAACTAGCTATAAACCAGAGAGAAACGGCCTAACTCGCGTCGCTCGATATGTATGTGCATGGCCAGGTGATTATGAACCTGCTCGATGCGTGTATCGCGAAGAACGTACCGGCACGCCGCTGTCTGTCGACCCTCTTTACCCCCGCGCAAACGCTCGTGTACAGGATCGTGTATACACGCCGCTGCATGCACCTTTTGCACCCGCACCCGTACATCCCCAGCTGCTCTTCGAATCGACGAGATTAAAGCCAATCCTGGTCTTTTTTACGTGTAACGCGCGCGACGTCCCCAGAATGGCGACGTTACCACGATGCCATAGAGGACGATCGAGGTCGACGCGGGAGGTCGCCGAAGGACGGATTTCTCGGAACGAGTAAAAGTCGCACCGCGAAGCAACGATAAGGGAAAATTGGAAATTCCAACGAGAGCTTCTCGTTCTTTACGACCACCCCTCCTCTTTTTTACGCCTCGCCAGGAACGTTGCGAGGTTATCGAGTCGATTACTTCGCGTAAAACTGCCCTCGAATGGTACTCTGTTTCTTGAGCGATCGGTTGTCGAGTTGGAGCGAGGCACGAAGATACGATGCTATATAGGATGTAAAAGATTGGTAGGTGAGGTTTTGAGTTTTATGTACCTATTTAGTATAAGAAGGTTTTAATGTGGCATTTGATGTTTATGGGATATGTCGGAACGCTATGAAGAAGGTTTAATGCTGATAGACTTTGCGACTGTATAAATGTATGTAGGTAGCGTATAGTAAAAATATGGCAGGTTAGGTACATAAAAAGGTAATTAGGTGTTTAACTGGTTAAATGTTTGCCATTACTAGAGATGTTAATCTTTGTATTCCAGAAGTAGTTCTCTTTCGAGGAAACGAAAGAAAATTAAGACACTTGAATGATAGCGTTATTATACTGCGGATGTTTCTGCGTTTCTTTTAAAGCTACAAAAATGTACAGACTCCATATAACGCGTGAAACTGTATGAAATATTCAAAGTATCGTATGATATTCATCGCAGCACTCGATGAATGAAACAAATCTCTGCATTGTTTCTATTATTACCTTTTTGGCTAGTAGATTTTATGCCGAAATGATTTAACGCGATTAAGATCAATAGGTCGATTAATATATCGGTTAAGTTTCAACAAGTTACAAATTTAACCATGCTTGACCATTTATATACCGTGCGTATGTACGTGAAAATCTATTCAAACGATGTAAAATAATATTCAATAAATTAAGTGCAATGACGGCTTTCTCCATCGTTTGTTATTCCAGATTTGATACCAACGAAAGAGAAATTCGTTTCTTACGTTTTCAAGATTATTTCACGATTATTTCACGCTCCGTGGCCTTCGAGCAAGCCAAGGTTTCTAAAGAGCGAAAGTTATTTAAACAAACGAGACTTGGTATAACCATTACCGTGTACTTCATTTACAGCATCTGCTTGAAGTTTACACCACAGGGTGTTAAATGTAGTTATAATAGCATCTGTTTCTGTACGTCCTTGAGTTGCTAGAAGGTAATTACGTAACGCTACAAACTAATATAAATTATCACAATGGTGAGCATATAGATAGGGAAAATCATCGTACCAAATTCGATTAAATTTCGTATGCGACTGTTATTCGAATTGAACATTCGAAAATCTGTGTTTCTAGTGCTTCGAAGTACAAGAAAAAGATCGAAATAAAATTTTGTATAACATAGTTACATAGCTGAACTTACGAATAAGTATATTAAACGTAACTTTAGGCTCTTAGTAATTGGCGATTACTATACAAATATTTCCATTTCTAGCATAAAAATTAGACATTTAACTTTTCGTAAAAATATTAACATGTAAAAAATATTCAAATGATATTATTCAAGTAAAACGATTTACTACTTTGGCATTATTCTCAACAGTTTCAACGTAACACTTCCGTGACATTTAACGACGGCTAAATATCAATCCCTCAGTTTCGAAACAATACAGGAACGAAATTTCATTCCCAGAAGTCGGAAATAAAGTAAAGTGAATTGGATCGATCCTAGCCGGCGGCAAACCAACGAAACTAACAACGCGGAGAAGGTCAAGGAGCACGTTCGATATGGACTTGCTTTAGCGGAAATTCCCAAGCGGAGGACGAACATGAGAAGGAATTTTGATGTATTAGATCGCCTTCACCTGTTCAACTTTCGCGTCTGACGATGCGATCGCTGTACGAAATCCAAACCAGTTTTCTTCTATGGACAGAAAAGATGACACTTTTTCGATTCCCTGACCATTTCGATCTCTGGTCTCTTACAATCTTATTGCACAGTGGTGTACAAGATATTCGAATGTACAGCACTGTGCAAAAATTTTAGTCCAACTACCAGGTGCGTGATATCTAAAGCGTTTGCACGATACGTTTCTAAAAATGGACAAATATTCCCATAAAATGAAACGACTTGTAGTATGCATTATACTCCGAATCTTCAAATCAAGACGTGAAATTCCATAGACGAAATTGGCGAAACAGTTCGGTCGATGTACCAAGAAGAACGTTGTACAATCAGAAATGATCATAAAAGATATAACTTTGAAAAAAAACGAAGCTGGCACCCCGCTGGGGGTAGCCGCCCACATGCTACATTATTTTTTATTTATATTTTTTTTTTCTTCACCAACAAGATATAACACTTTACCAAATGTCCGCAAGGACAAATTGTAAAATAACCAAAATAAAAAAAAAAAAAAAAAAAATCAGAAATGGTACAGTCAAAGAACCATGTCTCGTATTATATACAGTAGCGGACAAAAGTTTAAGACGATGATTTGTAAACCGGATTACAAACATCTTATACGCATATTGTTCTTCTATTCGGTTTGTCTCTTTGGAATAACGTAGCTGTATGTTTGACCTTCGTAACCTCAGACAGTCAGTTGTTAAATACAAACAATGTAGGAGTTACAACAGTTAGTTACCGCCTAGCACTTGGAAACAGTGGACATTAGTTTAAGACGATCTGTGTAAAACGTGAGTACGAGTACAGTTTTTGAACATTTTGATTCTGGAATGTCAAAATCATTGTTTAGTGTACCTTTTATTGCTTAAAATTCATTTAGGTAGGAACAGACTATGGGTAAATCAAAGAATTTACTTGAAAACGAAAGGGAACAAATCGTAAGGCTGCGAAAGCAAAGTAAAACCTTCACCGAAATAGCAAATATAGTGAACAGGTCAGAAACAGCTTGTAAACAAGCTTGGTATAAATTTTTAAAGACAGGCATGTATTGCGATCAACCGAAAAACGGAAGACCACGGAAAACAACACCGAAAATGGATCGCCGGATTCATCGATTGAGCGAAAAGGATCGTTTTCGTAGTGCAAATAATATTGCTGCGGAGATAAACTATGAAAACGATACACAAATTAGTGCTAGAACTGTTAGGAGAAGATTAGAAGACTTTAACTTAAGAGGACGAAAACCCCAAAAGAAACCACTGCTGAGTTCTAGGAATCGAAAAAGACGACTTGCATTTGCTAAAGCTCATAAGCATTGGACAAGTGAAGATTGGCAAAAGGTATTGTTTTCTGACGAATCGAAATTCAATCGCGTCTGTTCTGACGGGATACGGTACGTTAGACGTCGAATTGGCGAAAGTTTGAAAACACAGTGCGTTTTAAAAACTCTTAAACATGGTGGTGGCAACGTTATGGTGTGGGCGTGTTTTTCTCGAAGCGGCCCTGGTCCGATATGTCGTATCAATGGAATTATGGACCGTTTTCAATACAAGGACATACTCAAGAACACAATGTTACCTTTTGCACGCAACAATATGAGTGATGATTTTATTTTTCAAAATGATAATGATCCGAAGCACACGGCTCGGGTTGTGAAACAGTTTTTTCAAGAAGAAAATATCACCGTGCTGCCGTGGCCGTCGCAATCACCAGACATTAACCCAATCGAGAATTTGTGAAGCATCATAAAAAAGACAGTACAAGGTTATAAACCGAAAAATTTAAATGAACTTTACTCTACGATTGAAACAGCCTGGAATAATATTACGGTAGATTAATATAAAAAATTAATAGATTCTATGCCAAGAAGATGTACCGAAGGGATAAGAAATAACGGATATTGAACAAAATATTGAATTTAAACAAAAATTGTGTATATTTTTTAACCAAAAATTAATATTTTTTGTATAGTCTTAAACTTTTGACCGACGAAATATTATACAGATTTCGTTCCTTTTTTATAACTTAGCTATTGAGCAAAATATCAAAATGAAATTTTTTTTCTAAGTGTACAAACAAATGTACAATTAGTTAATACCAAAAGTAGAACACCGTATTTATATTTTTTATGGAAAGTAAATCAATTATTTATTTCTTCCATTTCGTCTTAAACTTTTGTCCGCTACTGTACATAGAACATATGGTGTTCTGTATTTGCTGACATTTCTCTCATAATGCGAAAAGAATTAGGAGCAAAATCTCTTCTCGATAAAATTTTACATTTTTCATTGTCAAGACACGAAGAATTATTCCAGTAAAAAACAAAAAGCAATTGTGAACTGTTAGGATAAGTACAAACGTAAATAGTGATGTTAGTTCATAACGAGATTCGTTAACATCATTCTCGATACATGTTATTTCAAGTCAATGCTGTGCAAAAACAAAATGATCAGGAACGATTGAGAATAATCGATTGCATTCTATTTTCTTTCTCTTGAATTATCTACGTTCCTGTTTAAAGTATGTGGTAATCTAGCGAAGAGAAACTCGGTAACGCAAAGCGTATTATCAATGCGATTATGTATTTTCTTTTGGTTTTCTAAATAAATTACTTATCGATCGATCGAACCTGTGCGAATCCTTATCACAGTCCGATAAGAAAGTCTATTTCGTATATTCTATTTATTTCTTTATATATCATCAGTCTTTTTTCGATCGTGCCATCAGTTACAAATTATTATTTGGAATTTCAGAATTTAAACACGTCGATCTATGTCATTAACGAAAAAAGTAGAGAATTTTTTGTCAAGTGTTTCCAATTTTTCTTTGGATGAAATCGCATTTGGCTCAACCGATCTCGTATTACACGATTTAACTTCTTAATGAACGTTTAATGCATTCGACGAAAGCCACTGCTATCAAGGGACCTTTCTATTTGCATACTCGAACGTCCGAATACTCGTCGCTTTAATAACCGTACACTTGTCCGTGTCTACATGTACCAGACGTGTCCAAATGCTAGAGAACGTCACGGACTTCTCGAGCGATAGTGGACTAACCACGAGTCCGCTGTAATGAGAAACTTAAATGTTGAAACTATATGGAGACCGCGACTATTACTGAAACTCGCGAGCCAACCTAATTACTTGTCGTTCCGTGAACCTCTTACTGAAAAGAAACAGGCAGAACTCGAAAGCGGATTCCTGTTTCTGCGGATTTCCTTTTGTCGATTTGCTGCTTAACGTCCATTGATCTATTCCCTTCTAGGGAACTCTATGCAAATATTCGTACGTTATGACCGCCGACATTTTCGCTTAAATAGGATAGTTCGCTACGTTAAATGCGAAACAACTTTTCCCCGAATATTTATAAATATCGACGCATAAATTTTGATCAGGACGATGGTAGATATCTTTAGTGGAAATCAAGTTAATTCTTTGAACAGTTGAACTTTGTCTGGAATTTTAATTTTAATTCTTGGAAATGGAAAGTACTCGGACGAACGTTTATGATAATTTTGTTACGACGATTGTATTGGATCTACGTAATAATATTTCGATAATAATATTTATAATTTGAAATTTATTCATTAAGCACTGTGAAATTTTGTATGAAATTTCCGACTCGACGTTTATTACACACACGACAAATAACGAAGAGAAACGTTATATAATAAACGCTAAATTCGTCGATTAGACGGATGTACAAACAGTACTGTTAACGATTTTTCTCCTTGTAAGTAACATGATGCGAGTCAAGAGCTTAATAAATCGACCTTGATGTCCAATCACCTCTGATCCGTCCGAGCGACAAAGACGAAGGAACTTGGTGCATCTGGTGCTTGCCGTTTAACAGGATGGCGATTTTATTGGTCCTGACGTCAGTATTATGGGTCTGTTATCGATGCTGCATCAATTGTCCTTTAGAAGAATGCTATTTTTAGAGATTCTTGTTAACCTCTAGCGGAACGATCTTAAATATCGCAATTTACGGATCGTAAATTTCTTTGTTACATAAATTACATTTCTTTTTTTCTTTTTTTTTTTTTAACTAGACCGCGTGAAAATATTCGAGCGATGAGACAATATATGTAACGTTACAGGAAACGTTCCGAGGGAATGACGAATATTATATGTATGTAAAGCGTGGGACGTAATTTATAGCAGAGCTAAAAATCGAATACACATGTAAAAATAAACCGAATGTACGTGGTAAAACATTTTTCATCGAATACATTATATCGTAGTAATTTATTATTTTCATTCATAAACATGGATGACAACGTAAAGGGAAATAAAATAGCAAAATTGTATGGATTATTCGCGTTAGTTATGGCAGACCACGTGCACGAGGATTCCAAATTTTAACCTTGACTTATATGCAAACGCCTTTTAAATTGACTCTTTACGCGAACACAGAGCGTAATCGAATGAAACAAAATTCAAAGCTACGTGTATATACAGGCTAATCACAAAAATCAACTTCCCATCGATTCGATATTTACGACATTGATATGTAAAAATCGCAGAAAAGATACAAAAGTGCAGAGATCCGAATATTAATGAAAAAAAGATGAAAAGGAATAAAAGTTGCAGAAACTTGCAGAGATAAATGAAGCTGGCATGTTTCGATTAATTATCGGATACAGAATTATTCCAATTTTACTTACTTCTCGCCTCGATATTTCATCGTTATTTTTCACGTCGAACGAATGTGTCCCTCTGCAGCATGCGCGAAAATAACGATACTTTGTATGATACCGCGCGATAAATTCCACGCTCCGCGTAATTTTGATACGCGCCAGAGCTCCAATTAAATCTACCATTAATTATGCACCGCGCCGCGCTACAAATCGATGGCCACGCGCGCGTTTTCAAACCGATTCGACGACGACGCCGGAAAATTCGGAATCGTGCCAATTATAATCCATTTTACAACGAGCAAGTGA
The DNA here is from genome assembly GCF_905332965.1 of Bombus pascuorum. NCBI lineage: Eukaryota > Metazoa > Arthropoda > Insecta > Hymenoptera > Apidae > Bombus > Bombus pascuorum. The sequence goes on along the minus strand of NC_083488.1, from coordinate 31,801,244 downwards.
TAGGAGATTTTATTTGCTACCGCGACACGAATGTAGCAGCGCACATTGGGTACGTTAATTGAAGGGCCAGAAAGATAGACGCATTGTCGTATTTTTCATTACGACGAACGCAACGTTACGATGCCCTTTGTGATTGGACTTTGCCTTCACGCTTCTGACCACGTGCACGTACACGCGAATAACGTGCGCACGCAACGTCTAGAAGTGACTTGTATATTCGTGTTTCCTTATGTAATACATAAAAGAATGGAAATTACAGCTTCGAGTTGCGACACGCTTCTGTATATTCTCTGTGCCAAGGGGATTTTTCTTTATCCGCACTTTTTCTTTTTCCTTCAAAGTGTTTAACCTTGTAAATGTGTTTCGAAATTTCCATATACGAATTCAACGAAAAAATAAAATTTCTTGCAGTTTCTAAATAGACATTACGATATATGTATGTCGAAGCTAGACACATTGCTATAAAAATATATTACTTAAAAATGTTTCTTCAATTTCGTTACGAGATCTTCGAATAACCCGATACAATGGAACGAAAATGGAATGACGGAAAGAATGTAGTAGGGTTAAGACGCTCTCAATAGAAATATTCCAACCGAAGAAAAATGATTAAATCTATTTTTAAGGATAGAATTGAAGGAACGAGACTCGGATCCCTCTTTCGATGAGAATATATTTCGACGATATCGATAGAAACACCGTAATATTCTTTATAGGATAGACAATCGAACGATAGCTGAGAAATAACCCTTGCAAAACAATACTAAGAAAGCGTAAGAAAAAATTTCTATCGAGAAATAGTCATACCGATACAGAAATTGTCGATCGATCGATTTACACGTGCTACCTGGTGGAATGCACGTGTCGGCATACGTACGATTTCTTGTAGCTCGTACCGGTCGTCACGTGAAACTATGTCGATAACTTTTTCCCGATCTGGCGACCATCCTGTTTCAAGGTGAGTCTCGTAAGTATAAAACGATGATGCTCCATCCATCGTACTAAACTAAACACCAAAAATAGAAGATTCTATCATACAAGATTGCATCAGACAAGAAGTTAGATTATTGGTCGAATGGCTTCCTCTTGGTCGATGGACCCCGCGTGATTTATCAACCACGTCATTATCTGAAATAACATCGTTCCGGTACAATGAATATACATTCGGAAAATTAACAACGATGCCAGAACACCGACGATTTTCGATGCAATCGTTGCTCGATGATACGATTTAAATCAAAATTTCCCACCGATTGCGAGATTCAATTACGCCGTTGTAATTACCACGGTAAAGCTCTCCCCGCGGTGATTTACGTGAAAATAATAAAAAAAAAAAAGAAAATCTTAATACATATCGACATGCGTATATCGTATTACAAACGAAACAACCTATACACGAAGCTTCGTTCTAGCTGCCCAGACGATTGCGATCCGTGGCCACGGAAATCCAAACACAAAACAACACGCACGAATACCGTACAGTGTACAGGAAGAGACCAATCTGGCGGACAGACGTTAGACCTGGATTAAGGCAGCATGACGCTCCCTGACCTGGTGCGCTAATTGTGTTCCCGAACTAACAACGAGACAATGCAACCGGCATCGAGAGGACCGACGAACCGCGTAAAATTTCCAGCGAAATCGCTGCACGAGTCCCGTCGATCAGCCGAGCGTGGAAAACACCTCGGAGAAAGAAGACTTTCCGGCCGTTTTATTGCGGGAATAAATCTCGATCGTGGCCATCCCCCTGGTCTTGATTTGCAGAAAATTCACGGATCAACGGGAATTCCCACGATGGACGATCGGCCTGGCGAAACGTCGGGGATACGAAACGGGGCAACGATGGGTCAGATTCATGGCAGCTATTAAAATCGTCACCCGATACCGTAGAAAGGTTCAACCGAGATTTCACGGATCACTGGAAATATTCATTCGGGGAAGGAACGTTCACGCGACCGATGTGTTTCGAGTCACGTTCGTCGAAGACGATAAAACGATTTTTAGGGCGCAAGGAATCATAAACGATGCAACCCGCTGAGTCGTTGAAAGCCTTTAAGGTTTACAGCCTTCCGAATCACATCCATCTCTCTCCCGGTTTTTGGTTTCATTTCCTCATTATTTTTTAGGAATTTTCGCTTCCAAGCGCAGTTATCATTTTGGGATATTACTTTCAAGTAAAAATAAAGTCTATAATCGTCAACAACTCTGCAAGTTAGTTATCATGTGTGTGTAACATTTTACTAATTGACAAACTTTGATTCGAAAATTAACTTAAAATTTCACTCGTTCAGTTCGTTACAATTCTTACTCGTATCTGTATCGTGATCTATTTCTGAAGATTCTTATTAATTTATGATCCTGCGCAGGTTATCCTGGGTTAACAATGGCTGAGAGTGACCTCGTAAGATAAAATCAAAAAGGTGATCTTTTTATAAAGTCGAGGAAAGAACCAAGGTGAAAACCAACACACAATTCCTGCTGTTTTCCTTTCCTTCCAGTATTCTTTCCTTCGACATCCTTTTGACAGCCAATGTTTTATTCAAATATTGGCACAATACCACCGCGATACTGCATACAGAAATTCAGTCTGTCATTCCAATATATCGTACATACGTTCCACTTCTTATGATCATTTCCAATATTTCGTTTGTTTCTCATAGAGAAAATAGAAAAGTCAATTGTATCTTCGTGTAATTTTACGATCTAAATCTTTCGAGAATTATTTTAAAAGTTGTTTAACAAATTATCGAAATAATCTGGACTACTGCTTTTCAAAAAGACAATTCAATTTAATTGAAAACTTGTCTTTGATAATATATTATCTATATTTATTTACATACGTATGTATTTAAGTTATTAATGATTGCGTCATTAGTAAATAACTTCTAATCGGTCGATAAATCGACGAATAAATTAACCGGGAAAAAAAGAGAAAAATAAAAACGCAATGTTTTAAACAACACTACCTAAATAAGTTATTGTACAGGTTACCATACCATAAATATCTATTTTAAGTCTAATCCTACCTATCAAAAACATGATTAAGAAGAAATGTGTTCTGTTCAATGGAGTATGTCGAATAGTTTTAAAATCACTTATTTCATAGAACACTTACTCCGTAGCAACTCAAGGACACTTTGCTTGATTTATATCGATCAAGGTAGTTTCTTTGACGTAACCTTGTAACTAATACGGATAGGAGTTCAGTGTCGATAACATAATCTTTCCATCGAAATAACCAAAATCCGATAACAACAAACGTCACATAATTCTCTACGTTTCTATTTTATCACTAGTATCGGAATAAAACGTTTCATAGATAGAAACATCTGAGACGTTATCATATTATATGCGAAAATTTCTTCTGTATAAAAACAATAAAAGATTTATATAGAGTACAGTGAACGTATCATAAAACTGTTAGCGAATCGATGACTTAACGCCCAACAGAATACACGACACGATAAGATATTTACAAGAATCCAAGTAATCGTTATCTTAGGAAACCTAACATTTTCCCCACAACAAGACCGCTTGAAAGGCCCGCTCTAGAAAAGATCGCAATTCATTAAATTATACCCAATCCAAAATTTCTCCAGAAGGTCTCGCGCCAAGTATTATCAAATCAACTTGACACCCGATAGAATATAAAGCGATATAAACCAATAGAGCTAAGCATAATCTAAGAAAACTTGTAACTTTTTCATCAACGGCTAAAAAGAAAATCCAGAATTCATTAAATCTCTCCCGATCCGATATTATACTAAAACTTTTTTAAAAAATGATCTCACACCGAGGTCATCGATCCAACACGAAGAACCATGTGCTCGCATCGAACAAGGTCGTTATTACCGCGAGTGTGCCAAAAATACCGATCTCGGCCGGGAACCGTACAAAAATCTGTAATTTGCAATAATTTCGCGAACGGTTCCACGACCGCATCACTCGATCATAACCTGTCCGTCATATTTCTACCTTCTTTACCCTTCGCAATACCGCTTCTTCATGAATATTAATTTCACGCTCTCGAAAATATAATGCGGTAACGCCTTTATCGTTCGATCGGTCGCTGGACTGTGTTGCAACTCGCAACTCTACGCGGCTCCGCTTCTCTTTTTCTCTCGTTTCCTTTCCGCTACCTTCTGCATCTCCCATCCTTTCTACCCTTCCCTTCGACTCCTGTCGTTCGGCAGGAAGCGCATTTTATCAATATTTATGAACAGCCTGAGGTAAGGTCATTCGGAGGACGTTTTTTCGGGGCAAACATTTTGACCAAACACGCGGCCTGTTTCTTACCTGCCGCTGCTCGTCCAGATTCAACGTATGCCGAGGGAATATTAGCTTGAAATCGAGAATAGCGAAGTTCCAAGTATGTTTGAATAATTTTAGGTGCCTCGTCGTTCTAGTGGAACGCGTACTTAAAAAATTTATGAATTGAAAATTTAATGATTTAAATTTAAGATTAAATTAAAGAGGATTGATTTAATCAAAAAATTTATGAGTAAAATAAGTATAATAATTAAATTAATAAATAATTTTTGTATAAAATAAATTATTTTAACTATCACACCAGTCAAATTGATTAGTTTTACGACCTTATTTTCAAATTTCTAATTCATGTTATAGTTTTTATCCGCAATGATGTAATGACTTTCGCAACGATAACAAGAAGAATAATATAATGAATTTTATTTTGTTTTTTATGTACTCAAACTCGAAATAATTTTGTATCAAGGCTACTTATACCAAAACCAGTCAAAATGAGTGGTACTTGTCAAAGTGTAAAAGGGTCCTGCAATCTGTTTATCGAATCCCAATTAACCAGTTTCCTCGTTTTGTACAACTTCCCACACGTGTTTACAATTTTTACTGCGTATCATTCAATATGATGATATTGATCGCTAGATGCTAACACTAGAAATACCACACCAGTCAAAAATAACTGGTTCTACAATTTTAGAAATGTGTCAACCCTCGGTTGACTGCCTTAGTCCCAGATAGATTAATAATACCAAAAATGTACGACATAACATGGAATTGCTTCTGTAAGAAATTAATAAATCAATAAATATATAAATATTCTATTATTACGTATTTTTTAAAGACCAATCATTATGACTGGTTTTGGTAGAAATAGTTTCGTGTTAACTATCGGTAGTTCCAGTGTTAAAGCACGTTCAGTGGTCTATCCAGCTCGATCTAGATTCCGTTTCGATGAAGCTTTTAACGCTTTAATCAAGATTTTGTAAAATTGGAGTAAAACGTCTCGCGGTAATAGCAATTCTTTTATATTTTTTTCCAAATTAAGGAACTTGTTTAACGACGAAAGTGATCCGAAAGACACAGACGATTTAGCTAAATTTTATCAAAATCTACTAGTTTTTCAGTTTATCAAGTTTATCAAGTTTATGTTTATCAAGCGGGCTCAATTATCAAATACTTTTTACTTTTAGTAAGTGCAAAAATAAAACTGTAATGTCTAATTATAAAAACACGGACAATACTTTCTCGTATAGCGAGTCAGTGAACTGAAATACATAGAAAACGTTGCCCTATCCAGTTTCAACAATGCCGCGCGCTAAGTGCCAGCAGTTAACTCGATTTGCTCCGAAACCGAGCAACGAGGGTCTGTCGAGCGACAGCTCGGCCGAAAGTCCATTCTCTACACGTTTCCCGAAACAAATTCCACCGTCGCGTCAAGAATCGCACTCTTCAATGAAACTGAACACTCGTGTGGAGCAGCGTGTATGTACACGAGGAGAAATGACATTCGTGGCGGAATACATCAGAGGTTTGTAGCAGTTGGTTGACTAAAGGTATACAAAAATCCACCGATTGATACTGTAATTAACCCATTTGCATCATGGCTCTAATTAAGAGAACTGACATCCGAATTCTTCATGGAGTTTATCGAAAATTTACTGTTCAAAACGATTCGTAGACAATGTTACTTCGCAAACATCGCATCTTACATTCTTTATAACAGAGGAAAAAAGTAAAAATTCTTTATTTAAAAACAAATTATTTAGAAATAAAGAAAGCAGTCGCAGCTCGCGTAATAATCCGCGCTTGGATGCAAATGGGTTAAGGCAATTAGGTAGACATATTAGGTCGTCCGAAAAGTTTCTTTCGTTTTGTAAAAAAATAATGGACGCGCAACATTTTCCGTTTTATATCATTTTATCGAATTACGTGTGATCCATTTTGTTCTATCAAAATAAAAATCACAACGTTCGACAAATTAGGTTTCGTGTTTGTATAAAGATGCATCGTTGCAAAAGACGAGTCTGTAAAAGAAAGACACTTCTCGGACAATTTAATACGACTGCAAAAGGTATTAGCACACGCTTTTATTTCCCGACGAATCGTTTTTTCATCTAGATTCTATGTACATTTCTTTTTCACAGTATCAAATTATTAGAGTCATACGAGAGTGCTCTATCCACTAACTATAAGTTTATAGAAATACCGATTGTTGAGCTAGTTACAGATTTTCAAGGGCTATTCTACAAACAGAACAACTTTCTAAATAGAAAATATTGCGATGATAACATTAAGATATTGTAGAGAAATTGTCAAGCACCGAAATTTCGAGGAAAGCCCCACATCACAGAGTGAAACGTAGTACGAAAATAGTTGTGAACGATGTCACAGGTGTCACGCGGCTGTACAGACCACACGAGTCCTGGTCCGGTAGAAATTTCGACTGTATTCTTAGAAACCAGAATAGAAAGAGTATTAATAACGATAACGATACGCTGGGAACGATTCCCATAGGATCATTGGCTAATGTTTATTTATAGCTAACTATATTATTACGAAAGCAGTAATATACAGTCCTGAAGAAATTTTTAATCAGTTGCATTTTAATTGCTACTTTTGTTACCATGATTTATGATAGTTATAAACTATAAGGCAACCGTTTCCACTTTATATTCGCAGTAAGAAAAGTAATTACGAAACTTGAGAATTAAAAATTCTGCGAGTTTCTCTAGTTATTTATCTACAGATTATGGTAATAAATTTTGAAAATATATTGAGTGAACTTTTTGAACAGCTACATGGAGTGTGGTATGATTTTCAATCGGTAAACTGTATCTAAAAAGAGCAAACAGTCATGACGTTACTATTCGTCAATTAATACAGTTGCCTGAAATTATTGAGTTCGCAACTTTCGATTTACGCAAAATGATAATTACAAGAAGTAAAAGCGAAAGTTCAGAAGTCACGAATATGTTAAAGATCTTTGCAGGTTCAAAATGTTAAAAGAATTTAAAATTGTAATAATATTATTTTAAATAAATTTAAAGTCTCGATCATTTGTCATACCATCGATGTAAAAATAGCATTTCTATAGAAGTATCCCACAACTTCGCAAACAAAGGAAAGAAATTCTAATTTCTGCAAGTTTCAAATTTTTCAAGCAACGTAACAAAGACCATCGTACAACAGTGCAGTTCGAAAATCGCAACGAAAACAAATCTCAGCCGTGAGTTACGCCGGCTGGCGTTCTAACTCGTATCATAAATATCCTCAAGTTAAATCAATTTGACCCGTGGAAACGCGTGGTGTCCAACCAAGTTTCGCCAATTTTCGAGAAATCGTTATTTACAATTTCGACGCAACAACCGGATTGAAACAACGTTCCGTGAGATTACTTTTCTTCGTTACACGAAAAACTTTTGGCGCGTCGTTTCTCCAACTTTTCGTTTGTTCTGTCAGTCAGCGAGATCCGGCTTTCCGTGGGCTGTTACTGGGAAACGCGAAAGAACGTAAAAACTGAGAAAAACTGGGAGAGGCGAGCCATGTGAAAAGTTATTTGCGTTCTTTGCGCACCTTCGTTCGACGATTTATGCGCCCAGTTTCACGTAGGCTGTTTAAAGCAAATGTATTGTCTTTCTATCGCGTTAAACCCATCTTTTTCCTTTTTTCTTAGTATTAGTATTTATTATTAGCGCGTGATAATTTTTAAACGTTTTAAAATTTGCAAAGTGCAGATTGATGCAATTTGTTGTTCGTAGTAACGAAGACAAAATTATTCAATTAATCGAACAATACGTATCATGATCAGATTAAATAATCAAAATTCTATTCTAACATTTAGAATGACAGAAATTATACATTTTTTCCGTCGGATATTTATTTATTTATGTAATAGTGTACGAAAATCTATTTGCAAATCTCTCGAGTATTCGCAAAGTTATTATGATCTAGCATAATACAAAAAAGGACTTGATTTTACGGTTCCCACAGGATTGATATCACCCAGTGAGAGGTATAGTGCAATATTGCACGAAATTATGTACAAAACTGAATCAAAGGCAGAATCGTTTCCTCAAAATTTTGTCGAAAAAATATTGAATTTGAAAATTCTTTGAATATACATAGACCATGTTTCGATTATGAAATCGAATGCTCTCAGGAGTCGATAAGCGACACGCGTAATCGTATCAAAATATTTCGTTGAATATTTTTCAAACATTGGAGGAAATAAAAATAAAATCGAAAATAATATAACGATATACTAACAATATCCGTATCCAACGATAATAATCATACAGTTGATGTTCACCTGTAACAAAAGAAAAATTCCAATTTTCCAATTTTTCAATACAGAAGTATCCCCTTTAATCCTCGTTTATGTAATTCTATCCCATTATTTCAATATTCCATCCCATTCAGCCCATTATTCTCTAGTTTCCGTTTTCCACTTATATTCTTTCTTGTCACCTTAAGAATCGTGATCAAGGCATTGTCAATATTGTACCAAAGAAAGTTTCTTTGTCGAGGTGCAAGTGATATTTCTTTTCATCGTCAGAGCGATTCCTTTTGTCCGTTAGATCGAGCGCGATGTTCTTGTAAAAAATATCAGCAGACGATGATGGAACGGTGACTGCGCGAACTTGATGTACAGAGCTCGATCGGTTCGCGCAGTAGGGACCGATTGTTCTGGAGAAAGTCGTTCGTAAACAACGCCTCGAACCGTTTTGCAACGTTTGTTTTAGCTTCTGCTTTTTTCACGTCACATTTTTATCAACTCGAGCGACTACAATCGCTCTTGTAACGATCGTACGATGCTAAGAATAAAAGAACGAAATATCGTAGATCGTCGACTGACTTCTGAAGAACTCTTCGTGTCTGCTTGTTCGTTCCGAATGGCTTCATTGTTTAGCACCGATTGAAGCAAGCCAGGTCCGAGGTAAAGACATTTAGGTCAAATTTTATAAATAGTATTATATGCACGTCTAGTCAATGCACGATGTACTGACATAAAATTCTGAGAGAAAATTGTATATTGTTATAGTTCCATCGAACCGTTTCTCGTTTGTAGTTTTAGTATACTATATAGATCGATAGAAACCCAACTTTCGTGAAATTTTGTGCACTACGAATTTTAATAATTTGTTTTCTTCCAAGTACACAGGTTGACCGAATCTCGTGGAAAAACATTTTTCCTGACGGATGTATTATTACTTTTTGTCGCGTATTAATTTCGTCGAAGCTATCCTCGTATTAAAGTGTCTCGATTTCAATTAGGAGAAATAATCTGGTGGATAAAATACGTCAGTCTTTCCAGTTTCACCGAGCCACCCTCCATCGAATGAGAGAGATCTCAGCGAACAATTAATCCCCTCAAAGTATCACGTTTAACCCGTGTTAAAAATCCATCAACTGAGCCTATTAATTCCATTGTCACACACAATCACTGCTCCGAATCAATTTTTATTACCCCGACTAGACTGCTTTCATCCATCCATTAACTGTAGGTGCCCACCCCAAGCATTCTCTCGCAACACGCAGCCGTTCGAAATAACTCGACGCCCAAAAGGAAGCCCTGCACCAAATCCCTCGTTAAACCATTCCAACTTAAATTTAGGTAATATCCAAAATCCCGCTTCACCATCCGTCGTTATTCGAATAAATTAGAACAAATATATTAGCGAGCCAATAAAATTCCATTTTCTGATCACCTAAAGCTACGTATCTACCGAGAAGATATTTGCACCATCACAAGAGTGATGCACGAACGTTTATGAACAATTGAAACAGTTAACACAGATGTATGATACGCACGAATACCAGTGCTTCTAAATTTTTACTAAAATTCGTCCATCACGTAGAACGTTCCTAAACGATTATAGATGCAAATGTGTGTTCTTCGCTAATACGTAGTTTAATACGTTTAATACGTAGCTAACACTAACAAACGATCGTCAAGTTTCCGTATAGTCGGCGCATACGTATTATAGTTCGACAATGTGGTTGCACTGTACGTAGACCAACGAGAGACAAAGCGAAAAAGGAAAGAAGAAAAAAAAAACTGGAGGATCCCCTGAGACGGACGGGTCCCAATGCGTCCATGGTGATTTACGTCTCTTTCTGGTATCGTTATTCGGTGGCACGACGGCACCAGTGCTGCACTTCGCAGTCCATTGCCGTGCGGCGCGATAAGCCGGTCGGCCATAAAACCGAAATTTCGCAGCCTCCCAAGTATAACGCCGCCATAAATCGCAATCGTAACTCTCCATTACCATTCAATAGGAATGCAGAGGGTAAAAATGGATTGCCTGAAACCGGTGTGCCGGTACTGATCTTCACGGGACGAGACGAGCATGCTCTATTTGCCACCAAATCGAGGCAGTCGAGGTTACTCGCTGTTGACGAGTTATGCGAGCCGCTAAGCGCTGGAATGCGTCACTCGCGATCTAATTGTAATATTACGTAACGCGGATACGCCTGTTGTCGTAGCGTGAAAAAGGCCGATCCTCGTGGATACGCAGCCTGCTCGAGGTTGAAGCACTTCAGTGACCGTGACTCGGGTGTTGAATCGCTGGTGATCGTGTGTAAGTACGTTGGAAAAGAGTCAACGCGGTTACGCGTCTAAGTTAATTTGGGTTTAGAATGTCGGGAACATTTCGAGTTACTAAGCTTAGACCTTACGTATTTTTTTAAGTGACAGAGATCGAGATTAGACTAAGATTGTTTACGGGATGATGTTTATGAAGATAGATAAATTGATTTCACCTACTATGAGATATTTTCTATTTTGTACGTATCACAAATTTCCAGAGACGTAACTGATTACGAATCGCTTAAATATTATATAATATTATAACGTATTTACGTATGTGGAATAGTACGAGCAGATAGAATTAATTTTAGTCTAATAGATTACTTAAAGTTTAATCTATGAATTTAGTAGGATTAATTAAAATCCGAGCACATATCTTATTGTTAGAGATCGAAAGATTATACGTGAAAATGTAATTTACTTTATTAACTACCCAAGGTCTTAAGCTTGTTAGAGTAAACTACCGTAATGAATTGAATTATATTGCAGCTACCAAGCAAGTGACTAACCGAGTGAACTTTCGGTATAAATATGCATTACTAACTGCCAAGTAATTACCTATATAAAGTATCTAAATATCTACGTACATAAATATATCAGCGCAGAATAACCATTATTCTATTCAGTGGATTGTGAGCGGTTCTTGTTTCAAGGATATCGCAGTGAAGGAACCGAGAAGTTTTACCTCATCAATCTACTAATATCTTTACTTCTAACTATAAAATTTTGATACTCGCTAAAATCATACTATCTGAAAACCCACAAAAATGAATATCTAAGTATCCAAGGAAACATTTATAGTCAATCACAAAAGTTTACATGTATTTCACGAATTTTTTTATAATCTGGCTCATCGAAAGAAAGTACAAAACACATTTTACGATAATGAAAGAATACTCCACGTCGAATCGCGATATGAATTCCTCGTTAAAAATCAATCAAAACATCTGTCACGCAGAGTCCATAAAAAGAAGAAAACTTATGCGTAATTTCAGTAAATAACGTTGGAATCGTTGCAAGCTACAGAATATAAAGCGTCTAACTCGCGAACGAACGATAAACTTTCTTCCACCGCGAATGGAACGAAATCGTGACGTAATTAACAAGGGGGACATCGAGTCTTCGTTGCAAGGATAATACGATACAGGAGACAAAGTGCATCGATCACGGTGAAAGCAAAATGATCGTTTGGCTTTCCACGTAGTTATCCTTTGCGTTCGATCGTAGATCAAGATGTTTATCGTTTCGCGTTAAAAATCGCGGCGAAGAACACGCGTAAATTCACCGACGCGTCTCGTTACATTTTCCGAGGAATAAATTCGAGAGAATGCGCACTATAAATTCTGGTTCCTGAGTACAGCTTTGCTCATAAATTCGGAGCACGGCACTGCTTTAGCATACGCGCGACAGAATGTGCGAGGGTAAAGAGGATTTTTATGAAAGAGAACGTCAAAGAATATAAAAGGCGGTTCGCAGCTCGTACGTGCACACTGTTGCACCGACTCTTCCTAAGGATGTCAGTTTACCAAATATTTATGCGTGGCCACCGTTCTACACTGTAGAAAATAACCATCTTCCTTTTAATAAGCGAAAAAGCGGAGCCCGTTCAATATACGTCGTTTATGGGCACGGATTTCTCATCGTGAAATAACGCAATAACTTACGAACGAAATGATACAAAATATTTACATTACGTTATTTATATTACATTCGTAATAATCTTTGAAACGAATTAAAATTAAAATATGAAGAATGCGAAACAGATGTCAAAGTAATCGATATATTTAGACAATATCTATGCCATAAATTAACAGAAAACAAAACTTATCCTTTCCGCCCCAACACAAACTGGTTGGAAAGAAGTTCTTCTGTTCGAATCGCGGATTTTTTAGCCGCGGCTGAACCGGTCCGCTTTAAACGCATCGTGAAGCTGCGTCAAGGATGCCTTTGGAAAGGGCGAGGCCGAATTTAACCGCAGCAAAGGACAGGTAAAAGAGTTACACGGAAAGAACCCAGCAACGTTCGCGAGATAACCGGTACACCAGCACACGGTACCTATAGGTATATAATGCTCAGACCATAAACGTACTTTTTATTCCTTTGCCGTGAGGGTAACGCTTCTCGGTCCCGTTATGTCGGCGAACTGCCGAAGGAGGGCCCAAAGAGTACCGACCAGCATCTTTCGGAACACTCGAATCTTTCAGAAGCACCAGGCTACGTCCGAAACAGCTTTAAAATTAACCGCATCGTAATTTCTTCACGATCGAATCCGCTTCGACGTGTAGGGAGAAAAAGGTGAGGAAGAGAAAAGGTTTCGTGGAAATAAAGAAGCAGCGTCTAGATTGCGAGAACATCGATAGTTTTTTGCTCGATCATTGCTCGTAAACAATAATGTAAAATTTAGAAAGTGTTCGATGATTACTCTATGCTTCAGATTCTACGAGTAATTCTGTAACATTAATGACCTTTTTATTAATCCTACGACGCTAATAAAATTGTTGCATTAGAATTCAGAAGAAATGTATTTAATGGTATTTGCTGAAGAACGTAAATGTCTATCGTCGTTTTAATATAAAGTCATACATAGTATTACGCAAGAGTTGTAACAGATTCTTCGGTAGCAGTAGCAGAAAATTATGATCAAGACTGAAATTACAGCCAATCTCTGCATCAATTAATCGCGCATAGGCTTCTAGCTAACCAAAGTAATAATACGGCGTATACATCTTATGAAATACAAGTGAAATAGCTATCGCGAAAGACCGCGTTTCCAAAATTCATCTCTAAAATATTTCTTAACTATTTCTTTTCACGCACATGTATATATATATATATATATTGGATTTATTATATTGGAAAACGAACCACTCACAATCGTGACAGAAAATCGCTTCGAGACCATAAAAAGTCATGACCAACGGCAAAAAGCACGCTGTTGAGAAGTGCTAAATATGATCGGTGAAAGTTCATGCAAGTTAATCCGGAGGACGTCAAGCTGGAAGAGTGGCGTTTTCGAGTCGGATACGAACGTAGCCCGAGACAGGTCGTGGCTGGCCCGTTGAATGCGGAAGGAATAGCGCGCGACCGACCGACCGGTCCCTCCGTTGGCAGCCGCGTGTTGTTCAACATTGCGACACGACGACGCAATTGGGTCAAAGTGGTGCAGTCACGAAGGTGGCCGACCGAGGTTTCAGCGATACTGCAGTAATCGTGCATTTAACCGTGCACCGGGACCTCTATGAGAATAGTTGCGGCTGAAGGGCTGTTTCAGAAACGGTGCCACGAACAAAGGAACCACGTGCACGCTTGCTGCGCTTCTGCGCTCGTGTCGCCTGACCTCTCTCTACTCTGGATACCCTTCCCTTTTTCTCCTTTATTCTATCTCTCTTTGTCCGTCCATTTCCCCCTCTCGTTTTCTCTCATTGTTCGCCCATTCTCCGCTCCAGCACCGTCCATAGTGTCTATATCTTCGTCTATTGTTCGTTCACCGGCTGTTTGTCCCTGATTCTAGCTACACCAGATGGACACGCGTGCACGTACGTGTCCCACCGGACAGTTTACAGAAAGCACGCGTGCACGATTAGGTGAATGAAGCGCGTCAGCGTGTCAAAGCAAGCACCGCAAAGGTGTCACGACGACAAAGCTATCTGGACATGATCGTAAAACCGCTTTCGCGACCGCGACGCAGCCGACCGACCTGGACCTCTCACGAGCTCAGTTCCAGCGCTGGCTGTCAAAATGATAGGCGACACCGTGTAACGGACCAGCGCCCAACGAGTTCTACGTACGATGACAATGAGCTGTCTCGGAAACCTTGGAAATCTAGAGTCTCCGAGAAACTGGATTATCAACTGTTTCAACACGTTCTTGGGACGTTAACTAGAGAAAGATTTGTTTCCTAACTAGAAAATAACTTTGAATTCGGTAATTGAAGAAGGGCTGAAAATTGCCAGACCGATCGAAGAAGAGTAATAGAATATCGGAGTTTTATCCGTTCGAAACGTTTGTAGATGCTTAATAGGAACAAATCTTATCTGTAGAGGGAGGAAGAAAACGCTTGCGAGATGATAAATTGGAGTGGAAACCTGTTTATACTTAATGACCCACTCTTGGAATATTGCGCGAGCGAAATAATCGAAGGTTCTGGTATCTTTTATTCTCCGTCCATGAGTTACATTTGTGCCGTATGCAAAGACAGTATATAGCGCGATCTATGAATGTTTCGAGACATTCTAATACAGGTATGTTCGAATCATAGTAAATACTTACGAACAGATCTGTCGCTCCTAGGTTGCGACCTTTGGAAAAATGTAAAAATGTTGACGTATTGACTTTTCTTATTTTCTCTCATAACTTTCGTCCTTTCCCTGTAGACCTTCCCCATTTTAATCCTATTTTCGCTGTCACGCGTATCTTACAACCGATCTCTTTCAGAAACGATACCATTGTCCTTCTTCATTTCGTTGTTGCCTTTCAGTTTTAAAGCCTTCGCATTCTTCCTTTATTCTTTCGATCCAAGTACCAAGTCTTCTTTTAAGTGCTTCTCTCTTCTAACTTCTTCTTTTAAATTCTATCGCAATAATCTGGAAGGCGTACTGTCTACTACTCTTTATCCTTGTTGTCTCTCTATTCCTCTTTCTTTCTTGCTTATTAATTTACGCTTTCTGTATAATAATTCTTACTTAGACGAATTTAAAATTCTCTCCGCATACCGTGGCAAAAATTATGCAACATCAATCGTGCGGCATCGTTCGTTACACATTCAGCGTGCCTACACCGGTATTAATTACCGTGCAGTACGCGGTGAGCGAACAGTAACAATCACCGAAAGATAAGCCGGTGGCGAATGCACGAAGCCGCAGCTATCCGCGAGATCGCGGCTACATGTATCTATGTATGTATGTATGTGCATATATGCTGTTCGGGTTTACGCAAAGCACGCTCGCGCGATCCAATGAATGAAACACGTAAACGTGCCAGGTCGCGGAGCCACGAACGCCACGCAGCTATACGCAATCGGATTCTCTTGGTGCGTGAGAGAAAGAGAGAGAGAGAGAGAGAGAGAGAAACAGCAGCAACTGAGGGAACGACAACCGGAGAAGATCCCACAAGATCCCCTGGCCATTAATGAATATAGTTACGCGCGCGAAATTTATGATCTCCCCCTCTCCCTCTCTCATCCCTCTTTACTGTCGTAATACGCCAAGCATATATTTCTCCATTGGCTAGGTGCTTAATAACGTCGATTTATAATAGTTAGCCGACCAGACGACTTTGAGAAGCGTGCAACCGCTGCCTCGATATCGCGCGACGAACATCTAATAATAAATTTTGAAGAATTACTCGGCCCAAGGTGAAGTTCGGCAAACGCCACGAGGATCGTTCGCCTCGCATCCGGCCACACTTTCCGTCCATTTTTCCCTCGACGATATAATTTATCGCATCGACCCTCCTCCGTTCCACTGATTCAATGTAATATCAGCAGTCGTCTTAAATCGTCGGGGAGCCACATCGTGATACCAAGAGACGTGGTTTCGAAGAAAGTTTCACGATCGGTAGTTTGGTTAATGGTACTCTGATTGGGAATTAATCTAATCGGTGCTCCGGGCATCGGAGAGTAGAGATACTCCGAAAGTGATTTCACCACAAGTTTCCGAACAGTTCATAATATTGCGCGGATGTAATGTATTTGTTACGTTCTTTTGGGATTTAAGATTCTTTCAGAAAATGGTTAGATGAAATTACGAACGTACAATCTGATATCTATGTCTCAAGAAAACTTGTTTCAAGTTTAACCGAAGGAAATTTCCATATCTTATGCGCACTCTTGTTATACTCGTATGATCTTTACCATGCTCCTTAGTTAAAACGTCCTATCTACTATTTCGAACTATACCGTTGCATTCCATCGATAGAACAAAAATTCATTTTTGATTCATTAACATTGATCATTTATATACTGGTGCTATTTGTAATTTTTCTAATCGTCAAGTGTAAATTTGCATACCTCGATGCAGTGACCGTTACATTCTATCTCAGAAATTCAGAGTGCAAAGAGACAACATTACTATGGAACGGCCTGATAGAGCTAGAGTTATCGGTAAGTACTTCCTGGCGAACTTCAATGAAAAAATTCATTCGACTATTCCTGCACGGTGCTACCGTGGTGCGGTAACTCGTGCTATTCGAAATTTTTGAAGCATACATTACGCCGACTGGTATCAGGGCGGATTTCATAAATATTAATATCAAGAAAAGAAAATTCATCCCTCTCCGGCGCGATTTTGTCCGGGGATATAAATATATTTCCGTGTACGTATTACACGTCGAGGCAGACGTTAAGGGAGGGTTGAGTAAAAAGGAAACCTGTCCCTGGCGGGAAATTTCTGCGATCTCGAGAATCCTTGATACTGGCAGCAAGTGGCAGCATTAAACGAGAATCCTGTCTGACGATGAGAATAATTTCTGTCCCCCCGGCCCTCAAAGAGGTTCCGTTACAGATGGATCTCCTCGCATTACCATACCAGCAGCCGTGCCATATTTTTCCGTTATCGTAAAACATTTGTTTAAACACCTACCGTGGCATTCTTCCCATAGCTATTCATCTACGTCGTTTATCGAGGCGAACGTAAGCGATAGATGACGAACATGCTCGACGATTTCTTTGTAAGACGCTTTAATAGCTGTGAATGGACTTTATCAAAAGCTTGCGTTCGTGGTCATTTTATACCACAGTAATTTAACACTTATACGTAGTGATAATGTATTCTCAGTAAGCTATTTGTCGTTTAACAGAATGTTTATGTTTGGAACAGACAACGTTGTCGTTTTACAGTTCGACAAAAGAGAATCGAATAATTAATTAATTTTATTATGTTGCATCTTTTAAAATATCAAATATGTTATCAAGTGACAGCGTCGTTCGAACCAAGAACTCTGCATATAATATATCGAACGTAATACCAATCCTTATGGAATCATCGGAATTTGAACAACGCTTTTGATAAATTTCCACAGCAGTGGCACTCGAATCCGGATCTGCCATCTTTCGTTCTTACCGACCTACGCAGGTCGTTGAATTCCCCTCGCTTAAGTCTAACATCTAACGCAAGCATAGTCGTGTAAGGGACTTCGAACCATTAAACTAAAAGAGGGGGAAAAAAGAGTGAAAAAGAAAAGACAGAAAAAAGGGCAAATGAAAAGTGTTGGTTTTTAAGCAATCAAGTACATCGTTAGCGGCGCGCAAAAAATCCTATGAATTATACTTTCGCGATAGATACCGCATGGCGGCGCCGCGGGCCGCTCGATGGAGCATTAATTCGCCCTCGCTCTCGATCTCTCGATAAACGATGAATTAAGAGGAACGCTGTCGTTGCGGAGCGAGAAAGATGAACTCACCCTATGAGGCGCCCGTAGAAGTCGATGCACCGCTGCGAGCTGGTTAATTAGTGGCAAGGTCGCGCTGAAGGTGTGCACAGGCGGCCTAGGTGGCTCCGGATAGGAGCTCGCATAGGCAAACGGATCGACGTCATTCAAATACTGCACTCGGCACGTCAGAGACATCTCGCGGGCCCTCTGTATCTTGACCGTAACGGCCGATTGTTGTCCGATAGGGTCTTTTTTTCCACGATCCAAAGAAGGCAACACACAGGCTTGTTTCGCGTCGCGAGAGTCCTTTTCCTTCCTTCTCACTCGCACTCTATACGCGCCTTTTCTTTCTCTTTCCTTCTGTCTCTGTTTTACCGGACCGCACGACCGCTTTACGCGAACGCACGAACCAGTTCGTCGTACCGCCGATTTATTTTCATTCGAGTCGCCGGCTACAACCAACCGAGAAAACGAACCTTGCTCTCGTTCCTTCTTTCTCTAACGCGCTGTCTCCACCGTTCACGCCAGCCCTCTGTTCCTTTTTCCCCGTGTCTCTTTCTTCCTCCTCACGTTCCATTCGCGTCTACCGGCTCGACGACGAAACAGAGGCTCACGTGAATACCTTGATCGCGGTGAACCGATATTCTCTTTCTCTACTCCGACCACTTCTCATCCGTTCGTGAGTTTGTTTTATGAGAACAGGAGAGAGAAAGAGAGAAAAAGAGAGGCACACCGCGAGCCACCGTGGAAAGCTGCCGATTTATTTTTGTCTGAGCGACGATGGAGATTCGTGACGGAGGAAAAAGTGCCGCTATTTTGTCTCTGCAGCTTTTCGCGCTCTTCCATCGATCGATCGGTTTGAAGTGTGTATCTGGAAATTGCGTTTTTAATGGTAACGTGAATATCATTGACACTGCGATGGAAATATCAACAAGGAAAATATAAATTGTTTTATATCTTCCTTCCTTTATTTTTTTTTTTTTTTTTTTTTTTTTTTGGTTACATAGTTTCTTAAAGTTCCTTTGTAAAAATACATATTCAAGACCGTGTTATGAAATAATAAAAAATAAACTCAACAAATCGTATTCGACGTTTACGGTTCGTACGTGCAAAAGTGACAATGTAGTAACTGTAACAACCTTTGACTCCGGTGACCAGGTGAATAAGAAACCGCCGCTGTTTTCAAACGGTCGATGACCTTTAGATTTTCCTTTCACTCGTCTGTCGGCTTGTCGGCCGAAAGTGGAATGATCGGAAGAGGTAATTTTCAGTTACCTTCAAGGTTACGAACGCTCTGACATACCGTGCGTTCTTCAACCTTACTTTACGACGCGATGAACCAAATTATCCCATAAAATTCCGATATCCATCAAAATTAATAAATCGTACGCATTTTCTTCGCTATAACAGAGAACAGTGTTGACAAACAAAAACTACGAAAATATTTACGAAACACACTAATTCCTCCGGATTTTCTATATACATAATTCAAAACATCTACGCATACGAACATATAAGATTCGTCGCGTCGTACCTATCTCGCGCGCGAGAAGTATTATACAAAAACATCGATCTTCCACGCTCCGCGCATGACGCGAAATTTCTACACGGTGTCCAGTGAATCGCAATACCGTGCCCGCCGATTCGTTCGTGTCACGAAAATGGATCAAACGACATCGATTCTCACGTTTTCGTCTTTACGTTTCACACCGATATTCGATTCGAGGAAGAATCGCGAGAAAATCGACGTTCGTACGGAACGAATTTACGAAGTGTCAATTATCCACGCATGCCAACCAGTCTTGTCATCCTCTCTTATTCGCATTGTTCTTACCCGTTGCATGGGCTAGCTCTTCTGCGAACCGGCTCGATGGTGCTCACAGGACAGAAAAAAGGAGAGAGATGGAGAATAAAGAGAGAGAAATACCGAATAAGCGAGAAAGAAAGATAGTAGTTAGGGAAAGAGAGAGACGGAGGACGAGAGGGGGGAAGAGAAAGAGAGAAAGAAAATGGCGAGAAGGGAGAAGAGAAACGCGGGGGAGGAAGATAGAAGGGAAAACGAGTCTGCGCCATGCCACGAATGTAATCGTGCCTGTAGTCGACGAAAGATTCACGATCAAGATGCGATCGTAACGTAAGATCGTGCTTAAGAGGATTTCCAAACTCGTCTGCATCAACAAATCCACGATGGACCGATGTTTTCGCGCGGACCCGGCGACAAACTCGACCGTTCCACGGCCGGTGCCAACTTTTCGGTATGCTCGCCGGTATGCCGCTATCAAAGGAATTTCACCGACCCGGCGTTGCTTTCTCTGTCTATTTTATATGCGAGTCGACTTTTCGTTAGAAATACAAATTCTCTTTTGACAGGATTCCTGGAACGACCGTGGAACTCGGACTGTTTCCAGAAAGCATTCGAAACGGTAAACAGTTTGAGCTTGATTCGACTACTTTCATAATAATGCGAGAAAAAATTGAGCGCTATAGATTTATAACGTACAAACGTGAAACTTAAAACGGTCGGTAAACTTATACAATATGATCGTTAAAACGAATCATGCGAAAATCCCCGAAAATCGTATCAAAAAATTTATACGTTTCTTGCGTTTACGAACTACGATAATTAACTGACAATCGTACACGTTAGATCCAGTCAAAAAAATCGAGAGAACTTCGTAAACCGGACCTGTGGTTAAAGGCTGTGTAACTAACCTAACCTCCAAAATAAATAACACGCCCCAGAAGCAGCGGCAACCCATCCAAACTAGTCGAGACATTCCAGAGAAGTATCGATTGGAGTGCCCTTGTGACTCACGAAGAAGTTTCATTTATGCTATCATCGTATGGTATTCGTAATAAATTGACAGCTCCTTCAATGTCACTTTCAAACGTACGTCGAATTGATAGAATAAATTTCACGTTACCTGTGGCACTGACTGGTCAGTTATCGAACGACATCGCTCGATCGTAACGGCCAGCCGTTGATGTTCGATTTTTGGAGCAGTGTCTGGACCAGAAGCCGGGAGGAGAACAACGATATATACAGTAAACGAACTGTCGAACCGGAGTCTGCGCGACAAAAACTCAGAGTGAGCGCGAACGACACGCGCGCTTCCCGCGCACGGAAACGCGCGTCACCTTGATCCGTGATCGCGTACGACACTCGTCAAAATACACACATTAATCGACGATACGCGAACGAAAATAACGCGGAATCATAAAACTGGATAAGAAAGAAAATGAGAGAAAAAATACACAATCAACAATGTATCTTACCTCGCGAGCGGCCGCCGCGACACTGAACGCCACGGACACCTGTCGCCACTAAGGCGACAGTGGCGCCGCCGTGCGGTCAACCCCCTCCCTATTCCGTCCCGGCTACAAAGGACACCCTGGAACGATGCCGTAAGACAATATTTGCTGTCTTTATTACCAAAATTGCTGTTTACCGCTGTTGCATAAATGAAATTATGTACCTATAACGATTTGGTGTGATAATTTCACTTAATCTCCTGTTATGAATTGTGCAAATATCGATTAGCCAGGAATATTGATGTGCGTTTCTCAGAAGGTGAAAGTATACAGAATGTTTGAAAGATCATTTGTTCACTTATTGTTTATGTGTAGATGATTACGTTTTTTTATCATTGACAGAGTAATTTTAGATATACGTTAACAAATCGTTATTACTAATTGATTTTTTTGTTAAAGATTAATTCATCATCGTCGTACGGAAGCAATTTAAACGATGATCTTTTATATCTTACTTTTTAATGAACCAACCGATGATTCATTATTTCGCTGATGTAATGTTTAATTTAGATACACGTATACATAGAGTAATACCTCATTCGTGCTAGATGTTTTGAAATAAACGTTCACACATCTAAATTTCGAGATAATTGCAGATTAATGTCAGTATTACGTTAATTTATCGGTACTTGGAGATGTTCCAATAATATTATTAGAAGCGAGAAAAAATATAGTAATCGATAAATTCATTTCAAGGTTCTTAATGTGTTTAATCGCACTTTATATGATTGTCGTTCCAGTTATTGCACAAAAACATTTGTTTCTAAGCGATCCGCGTAATTTCAAAGTATTTTATACAAAAAGGTCAGAACTCCGTAATTTATTTAGATATAATTCTTTTGCAATATAACTACGACAAGAATAGAGCAAAAATTACTTAACATAATAAATATATTGTTTTAAAAAATTGAAAATAACAATACTAGATCGTTTCCTGATTTCTTGAAGAAAAACAAGCATGGACCTAAATCGTTTTTCTTATGAGCTCTTCAGTCGACAAAAGCTCGTGGACATTCTTTCCGCGTAGAATTACTTCTGCCAATTCGGCCAATTCGTATACAGTTCGAAAAGGAGAAGTAACCACAGAGTAGCTAAATTTTGGAAGGAAAACCGCGGATTTCCGCGATAAGGAAAAGAATTAGAAAACAGACGGCGTGTTCGTTCCATTTAAGACACGCTGAACAAACCGAGAAACACACGTCCATATCGCAAACGAACCCGTTACTTCCTAACCCAAACAGTCAAAAATCGACAATATTATCGCCAAAGGAACTTTATCCAGCCGGTCAGACCGACCCGTCTTCTATGAAGCCCATTTAAGCTGTACTTATCTTACTCTTTTCCTCTCTCTTTTCGATTTTCCGCAAAGATAGTCAGGGAACATGGGTCCACCCGGCGATTCGTTGTTTTCAAGGATGGAGCTTTTCACGAGAGAAAGAGAGACAGAGGTTTGCGTGGGTACAGAGAAACCAAATGAAACGGCAGGGCTGGTAATTGTGCGGTGAAAAAATAATCAGCTGGCGCAGCACGTAGAGCGTAACCGTAAGTGCGGCTGTGCTCATTGTTGTCCCGCTACTACGAAACCCCACGAGGGTGACAAGCTCACAAAAGGGGCTGCTGGACCTATAGAAACGTGATGGGAGGTAGCTCGTGCTAGAGGGTGCCACCGTTGCGATAAAACTCTATAGTGCTCCGGGAAAATATGAGTGACTCGTCGACTGAGAAACGAGAGGACAAAAGATTTCTCGTTCTCGTTGTTGTTGTAAGTTAATTCTTTTCTTTAATCCATAGTTTTAGAATTTTACGTCAATGGTTTTGGCATAGAAACTATATAAAGTCCGCGTAAAATATCGTTATTCGAAGACGTATGCGCGAAACTTTCCAGTTTTATTCGAAATTTAAAGTAAGTGGATTATTTTTCCGATTATTATATATTATTCGAGGCTGATTATTTTTCTAATAGCATTTAAAATAGTTTATAAGCTTTCACGGAATTTTGCAAATTACCGCGACGTAATTGAGAATTTGGTCTGTACCGAGACGACCGAGGAAAGTTGCGAGCAAAGGGGAAGTGATTCCAGAAGACCTCTTTGTTGTTAGCACTTTACGTGCAAAACGGAAGAAAAAAAAGGGAAAGGAAAGGGAGTCTGGAGTAAAGGAGGGTCTCTTTTCGCACATCCCTCATGAGAAACAATAATGTCGCGCGCACTAACACTCCTCCGGGATGTCGTCTACCCTCTTCTCGTCTTTGTTCGTCTGGCTTTTTCGAGTACTCGTCCTCCTATCCACGGCCACCTACACACTACTTTCCTTCAGCTACTGATCAGGATGAAAAGAATTGCACGCGAATAGCGAGCGCGAAGAACCGCGTCTCGCTGGAAAGCTACAGAAGAAACGAAGAAACGGAAGTTTTGTTGCTTGTTTCGCGTTCCCTTCCGTTCTTTCGCGTGGAACGGCAAAGTGATGAAACTTCAAACAGTATAGAGTATACCGTATTGTCCTGCACGCTTTTCAAACTTTCCAAAGAATTCGTGATAAGAGAAATGGTTGAAACGAAGAAAAGTAAATGAAAGAATACCATGTTTGCTCGATGGTACAGCGTCACCTCTAATTTGACGTCGTAATGTTGACAAAGCGAAAGAGAAACAAAATTGTTAGAAAAACTTACCGGAATGTAGCCGTCGGGTTGAGGTCTCTCGTTGTCCCTGAAGAAAATTGCTTAATTACAATCAAGCATCCACGTGTTTCGGAATTCACGTTCGATTATCGACATGAAACGTACCGATGTCGTCGTTGTATCACCGGTGTCTGCGGAGTGCTGTCGTGGATGATCACTTGGGTGGCGTCGATCTCTTCGCATTCTGAACTCTCTTCCGCCGAATCTACACAGACAAGGAATCAAATCAATCAAATGTATCTACCATTCGTCGTACTTTGTACGCCGATATTTCACGAACATTGCAATTCGCTTCTACAATACAGATCTGAAACTATCTTCTTCAATATCCCTGATAATTACGAACGACCTCCAGTTACGGCTGGCTACTCGCTAACCCAAATTTCTTTCAGCAGGGGAATTACAATCACCCGAATGTGTTCGTAACAACTACTCTCTAATCCTATCAGCTTCCCTTTAAATAGTATACGTATCTGTGTGCACGGGCTTATCCACGATTCAGCACCCATCCATCGAGCTTACCGCAATTCCCAAAAGGATGGATGCTATTGCTTCTCTTCAAAGGGACAACGTTCTCTCGTTAACAACCCTAGTCTCAAACTGCTCTAAACTCTATACCGACCGTATACGGCACACAATCGGTAATTCAAATAACAGTCGCTCGCATACGTCTACGATCGAACCTAAATCGTGTTACGTTCATTCAGAACTCACCCTCGCCGATGCGTTCGCGTTTACGAATTCGAGACAAGACAGGGCTTGGACACAAGGTGGTCGTGTCGCCCAATAAATCGTCGATATTGGTGTGTTGGCCGATGAACAACGGTAACGTGGAAGGACGTTTCCTTGGCGACGATCTTCGGGGTGTCGACTGAACATTATCGTAAGGCGAATCGCGTCCGCCATAGTTGTCAGGCGGATCTGGAGGATTTTCCACCTGCAAAATTCATAGGCTTACTTGAAATAAAATAAAGCAACGTTTAATTCATGGATGATAATTGAATATTTTCCAGCTATTTTCTTTGATAATTTGATTTTACTTTAGTTGAAATGCCCTCAAAGTTACCGTTGAAGCGAATTTAGGAAATTGGTATATTATCGGTGGCTTCGATCGTGATTTTAAATGTTCATCTTTTGGAAAATGTTAGCGAGAATATTAGCAATTATAATTAACAAGATACTTAACATTATAGTATATATAAAGAAAGGAAAGGAAAAGATTATTTACGAATGTATACAATATTACATTAGACGGAAGAAATTCACACGATAATTTAATGCGCATCCTAAAGACGGAACAATGTAAGAACAATTTTCACACATTATCCTTTTTAGAACCTCTCACGGAAGCCACTCGATTTCTTAATCAAGGGATAAATTAAGTTAAAGACTTTATTGTCTCATCGATGTAAGGCACGCAACGTTAAAGATTTACGGCGTAGAGTATTATCGAGTTCTATATCTATGGCATCGTCAGTTAGGGGACCGTTAAATGAATAATACACGATATATGATCAGTTTACCCCTTCAGGACTGGCGCGATCCCCAAGCGGCTCATCGGGTGGTGGTGGCGGAAACTCGATAGGGAATCTAGAAAGGTTTCTCTTCGCGTATATCTCAGGTTCAGGGTTAACGCCAATATCGATTTTCTCGAACGATTCGGAGGAATCGGAGGTGCTGTTCGACGTTTCCATAGGAATCTTAACGACGCCGTCAGGAACGTTCGACGAGCTATCCATCCACCATGGTTTCTCACCAGACTCGATGTGCCTGACTTTATTTATACTTCTATTGTACGGTTGACTGTCGTCCACTTCATCATTGTAGCTATTATTTTTTTGCGTGGGCGTTGTAGCGACAGGAATGACTTCGACTCCTTCAGGTACGTTCTCAGGATTGTCGTTCATCCACCATGCTTGTTCGCCGGATTGTTGGTGCCTGAGTCGATTTCTTCGTTCGTTGGATCGAGTACTGGAACGACTGGACTCTCGTTTCGAAACAGGAGACGCCATAGACGATTGTTTCTTCGATTCCTCCGACGGAACATTATCGTTTGCATCCAACCACCAAGCCCTTTCCCCCGATTCTTGTCTCCATATCGTCGGTCGCGACAGTTTTTTGGCTTCATCCGAAAGAACGCTGTCATTTCCCTCTAACCAACGACCCCTATCTCCCGAATCGTGCTTCAAAACTGTTGCGGAAGATTGTCTCTGAGTTTCTTCCGACGGGACGTTATCATTGGAATCTAGCCACCAAGCCTTCTCTCCCGATTCTTGTCTTAAAATCGTTGTCGACTGTTTCCTCGCATCTTCCGAGGCCGCGCTGTCGTTTGAATCTAACCACCAAGCTCGTTCCTCCGATTCTTGTCTCCACACTTTGTATTTAAATTTGCCTGGGAACACACAATTAGGGGAAGTGGTTTATCTACGCGAATCGCACTAACTTGTGTTTCTGCTTGCGAAGCTGAGAAGAACGAATTGTATGTTTAAAAATGATTTACAAGGGGGTAATTAAGTTGTTTTAGAATACGCGAATCATTGGTAATCTACGACGTTTGCGAAAATATATAATGCTTCTAAGGTAGAAACAATAAGTTACGTCTTCTCTTTTGTAAAGGATCAACTTAAAAATTCAATTTGTTGTCCACCAACTCCACATCTCTGTATTTGATTTTGCATTTCTTTAGCTATTTAATAACTATTTAATATATTAACAGATTTGGTTTAATAACTAAACAACATAAAAGTAGCAATTCGACAGAAATAAACTTATATTTTTCCGCGTGGTTATGTTTATTATATTTTAATACAATTATATTTTTCCCTTGCGAATTATGAACGCGCTTTCCTAGTAGCTTTTCCAATATGATCTAAGGTGAAAAGGAAACTTTAAAAAACGTATGTTATCTTTCTTTACTCGCTTGTAACATTTATAAAATCTTTAAACTTGCAACGGAAGTTAAAAACGAACGTTTAAACGAAGTTTCGAATGAACACCACATCTCTCTTTTTTTTTTTTTTTGGAATCGTAATAATATATTACATTCTAAAAGCTCTTTCTCATAAGATTCGAAATAGTATGCGTAAGCACGTAAACACTATTTGTCAGATAAATATAGTTTCCATCCAATTTCTCAAACCAAATCCCTCGTTTACGTGTATCAAAATAAAAAACTACATTTAACCGAAAATTTATTTCAGATGTAAAAATTAGAAACGCTGACTTACCATCGTCAGGTAAGGTACTACTGACGGTCGTTTCTTGACTGATATCTTCGTTGCACACGCTTCCCGTTTCGACGCCTTCAGGAACATTGTCGGAGTTCGGATCCATCCACCACGGCTGCTCCCCGGAAAAATTCCGCCTGATCCTCACGCTAGAATGTCTCTTGTCGTCGTTCTTCTCCGAGTTCGTGAAACTGAAGCTCTTCGATAGACTCTTCGATAAAGCGATCGTACCGTTCTGCTCTGACTTCTTCGCGTCCGTGCTCTCCTCGTTGGAATCCAGCCAACCACCTGATTTACCCGACTCGCTGGAATCTTGATGCTTATTCTTGAAAAGATTCGTCACTGGTGCGAGGGCCCTCATCAGGAATGATTTAGCCTCCTCCGTTTTCCCCGAACGATCGCTTTTCGATCTTGGGCTAGACGGCGGTCTGGGTGGTTTGTCCATCGTCAAAGACATTTCGTCGGTGGATGACGCCAAAACGCTCGTCCTCGATGACCCGGCGCTTATCTTCCCTTTTTTCTCGCAGAAAGGAGATTTTGACGTTCTCCTCTTACGACGTCTCGATCCTGGTCTTGCCTGTTTATTATCGTCTTCCTCCTCGCTGCTCGACGAATTCGACGAATTCGACTCGCTAACGCCGCTGGAACTCGAGCTTCCGTCTTGCTTGCTTCTCTTGCCGGAAGGGGATTTCGAGCTGCTCCTCGAATTTTCCGGCCTCGACGAACTACTCGACTCGCTTTTCCTACCGATGCTCTTTGACGACGTACCGGACGATGGCATTCTCAGCCTTGATCTATTCGATTTCACGGAACTCGAGCTTGATTCCGAGGGGACAGCTGGACGATGGATATTCGGTTCGGAGTTCGGTTCGGATTGCGAATCTTGAGAGCTGACGGACATGCTTCGTTGATTCTTCTTCTTCCTGCTGTACTTAGATTGCGACGGGTCGCCATTCTCCATGTTTAACGTCGACTTTCGAAAATCCTTGTTCACGTACTTAACTGGCACGATGCTCTTGGATGCGGACGCCGATGTGGCATCGCTCTTCGGTACAGGTGGTTTGCCACGAGCATCCGGTGATCCGCCCTGCCTCAGATTCACTGAAGAGACGGTCGACGCTGAAGATTTCCCTGGCGATGGTGGCGGCGTCGCCTTTATTTTTGCACCCTGACTCGTCACCGAACTGGCTGACGTCGATTTCGATCTGCCAATTGGCACATTTACAGCGGATCCTTCCGACGAATCGGTCCGTGTCATTTGGCGGGAGAGATTTTTCGTAGAACCGCTTCGCGACTGGGGTGTTGTGGATCGGCTTTGGGACGAATTGCTATTTAATCGGAAAAATAAGAAGAAGCGTTTCAGAAAGTGGAAATAGTGTATTTTTAGATGTAACGGAGAGGAATCAAAGAAACAGAATTGATTTGTGCAAGATTTGGTCGCCTAAAGTCAACAAAAATAAATCTTCTACGTCGTTTGGCTTCTTACATCGTTACGTTGATGCTGCTTTTCCGTGGAAATTTGCCTCAATTGTATACGGTAATATCGAGAAATAAATCTATACATAATATTAGAGAAATATCTTGAATGACCAATTAATTTTGGCATCCTCGCTCAAACGCAAAACTGTATGAACTATTTTCGTTGACATTAAGAATACAAAATATTTCGAGAAAACTTTTTCACTTTCCTGCTATTTATTTGACAATATCGAAACATATCAGCGGTATCAAAAATTGAAAATATTTCGAAACGAAGTATTGTAAAAATTTTGTGTTCTACTGTAATCGTTTGAAAAATTAGACAACTACCTTTGGAAAGAATCTTTCGTGGAAGAAACACTATCGCTTTTAGACGCGGAGACTTCTTTGCTCTGTCCCTGGCAGTGGCCCTCGACTATCCTAGAAGATTCATCTAGTTTCGATAACGAGCTAGTGTCAGATTTAGGTGTCGAGCTCCTTCTTTCTCGCAATCCATCGGACTTAGTCGACGAACTCGATGACGACTTCGTAACCTTGCCTTCGTTCTTCATTGCGATACGACCTAATCTCGGTATCGATGGCCTTCTCTGGCTGCTATCCTCGCTCTTCGACGTTGAACTTTCTCTACTACTTTGCTGTTCTTCGCTCTTCGAAGTATTTTCGCGGGAATCTGGCGACTTGACAACACCAGGCTGGTGCGGTGAGTTGTCTCTCTTTAAAACCGAAGGATTCGCTAAACGACTGGTTTTCACTTCGATCTTGCCGACGCTACATGGACGAACCTCGCCATTGTGCGCTTTAACCTCCGTCTGATTGGAATTGCTTGGATCGTTACCCGTAGACGCTTTCGAATCCGTTTTCGTGACCGCGAAACCTAAACCGCCGAACGCTTTAGTATTCTGTTCATTTTGGTTTCTATTGCCGTGGATTTCTTGACTAGAACTAGGCGATAATTTTGAAGTCGAATCGTTTCTGGAAGCGTCGTTCGATCTCGAGAACGCGAAGCTGTTTACTCTGGAATTGGTTACGCCTCCGTTAAAGCCTCTGGCGTACACGCCACTTCCGCTCGAATTCGAGGAAAATTTGTCCAAGTACGTTGACCACGGAGTCCCCGAGATTCGTCCACCGCCTCCAAATCGCGAAAATCTCGAAGCATCCTCGAGCCTTTCGCTCTGAACTTCTTGATTCTTCGTCTCCGTTTTCTTTCGAACTCGCGCGACTTCCCTTTGATTCGCGATGCCTATGTCGGCTCTTCTGCTCCTCACAAAGGACGAAGAAGCCGGTAGACTGGGCGACGTACCTCTCGTAACCATTGTAACGGTCTCATTGTCCTGAAGTCTGTTGTCGACTTTTAATTCTTCCGATTTAACAGGAGTGGAACGTTTTTCTTGAGTCGCGTTCCTTTCCACGTTGGATTTAACGGTGTCTTCGTCCTTTAAATTTGCCGGCATAGGCTTACTGCCTGAAGTTCGGAACCTGTCCGATCCGGAGTAGCTTATGGCTGCCGGTATTCGGTCGTTGCTGCTTCTCGATGAAAGGAACCTGCTACCAGCTGTCGAGCCGAATCTCGAGGAGATTGGCGCCGAGCTCGATTCGGAGGCACCTGCAAATGTTTTCGTACGTTGAGAATCGTTCGTTGAGCAAAATATATTTCTCTTAACTGGTAACTTTACTGATACATATATAAGAGCGATCATGATCTTTTTCGTATTTAAAATTAACTGTTTTAATTGCAATGCTTGATTCTAAATGATCAGGATAAAAATAGAGACTTTAAATATGACGACATAGCTTATTCTTCGTTACGATCTTGAGCGGAAAATTAATTTTGAACAAATCAGTTCCATTTCTCGCGAGATACATTGCTTTCAAATGCAAAAATCTATAACTATAAATATCGCGTAAAAAGATTCTCATTCCGTTTTACAATTCTCCAGAGCATAGCAAGAACTGTTACTTAGCGGTTCTTGTCGTGTCTCTGCCAATATCGTAGGTCTATAAATTTAGAATTCACGTAAACAAACGTTGTTAGACGATTAAAAGACGATAGAACTAAATGACATCCCGTTCTCGTAATAGGAATTTTCTTATTTCGACGTTATAGGACAAGGATTCGAGCATTCACCGAGCATAAATATGGTTTTCGTATGATAGCACTGTATATGTACGCATATATTTTATCATACAATAGCATTATATGTATATGTACACAGGATGAGTCACCTGAGACTGGAAATATCAAAACTGTTACTTATACCATACAACGTCCTGTTTGAAATCGTTCGACTCTTGTCCGAACCATTTTTCGATATAATTAACGGTTTCGAAAATATTTCACGTTCTCTTCTTAGGTCATTGTAATTCACCTAATGTTTCTGTATTTGCTTGTTGTAAGCACAGAGAATAATATCATCGTAATAATAATAAAATTTATATAAAAACCAAGAATATTCCGCCATAGAACTTTCTCTGAAACTCATTCTTTTTCCATTTCCAACTTGAATAATAAAATCCAATTTCTAACAAAATGTAAGGAAAAAAAGAGGAAATTCACTCACTAGAAGTGGCACTGGATCGACCGTAGGATGGGGCTCTCGAATACATTCTGAAGGAGTTCGATTTTCCGACGTTGACTTCCGGGCTAGGTTCGCGTGAACTTCTCCCAGAGTTCGGCCGTAATCCACGGTAGGAAACCGGCGGATGATCGGACCTCTCTTTCTTCTCGATTCTACTTTCGTTTCCATAAGTTCGAGCCAAGCTCGATCCGGGATACGTGTTGGATCCGTATCGCGATACTCCGTCTGGCTCTCTGCTCTTCTCGCGGGAAGTGGCACGGTTATATCTGTCCAAAACGGAGGCGGGCCTCTCTGAAGCTTTAGTAGCTGGAAACGAGTACTTCTCGAACAGAGAAGATCTGCTGCTCGATAATGGACTTTTCGCCCCTACATCCTCCGTCGACGACCTACTGGGGTGTAGTCTGTTTTTGTCCGCGTCCTTGTTAGCTGAAAAACCATCGACCTGTGATTCTTTATTTTCCAACTTTTCTTTATTCAATTATTTAACACGCGAAATATCGGTGTCTGAAATACGAAACCTATACAAAAAAAAAAAGAAAAAAATTAAAATGAAAGTACATATATGAAAAAATACGTGCATAATAAACAAGTTTCTATTCGTGTGTTATATATAAATGCAGGAAGCATCAGACGAATATATATTATAGTTTAATATTTTACAAAAAGGTTACTCGAATCGTCGGGAACCTACCGTTGTAAATCTATAAAATGTCTATGGAAAGTTACGCAGATTAATTTTATTTATTATTCATAGTAGAATAAAGAAAAAGTATGTTAGCAACGATACTAAAATCGCTCTCTCAAATACCATAATAACTATCCAACAAACGCGAAGAACCTGAAACGATAAAGCGAAGACCGTACACATCATAATGAGCATATCCAAAGCAACTTACTGGAGTACTTAAAGGTAGGTTTTTCCTCGGACTTGTCTTTCTTTAGAAACGCGTTTCCGAAGCCAGAAACCCTCTCCTTGCCGTGCACTCGGCTGGAACCGGAACCGATGGACGACGAGTAGCTGTTCCTGCAACCCGGAAGACCGCTGCCAGTCGACGTGGTCGTTCTTCCAAATGTACCTGCGGCGATGCCAACATTGCCTCTGGGTCGGTAGGCGCCAGTGTCACCCTGGAAACCGTGAATCGTTCAGTTCTCTGTGAATGCTCGTGATCTCGTTGCATTTATCCACGGCACCGTTATACGAGCGACAACAACGACGGCGACGATCGATCGAAGGCGATGAAAAAGCGGGCCGAATGCTTGAAACGTCGCCGGTTCGATCGACTGTTCCACGAGCCGGGGAACAATCGGACTACGGCGAACTTCGTGCCGCTTGCGAAGTAAAATTACCGATCGAGATTGGCCGGCAAACGGCTCGATTTCTTTTTTCACGACAGATTTATGCGAACGCCGTACGTCGCCGCGATTGAATCGCGTGTCACCGTGCGTTTTATTGCTGAACTGCGTGCCATCGATTACGCGACTGGTAAGCAGTGAAGTATTGTGAATGACAATGGAGCGGCGTGCGTAACACGTGCGATTCTTTCTTAGGAAACGGAAAAAGGGCAGTTTATCTTGCAGTGGTAATTTTTTCTTTAATTGCAAGATTTACATTTCGTAAGATACAAATAAATGTAGACACTGGAAGTAAACGTTAGAAAGATATAGATATTAGATATAGATATCGAAAAATGTGAACATGAAAAGCTTATAGAATAGACGTGAGACGCGGTCGTAAAGATTTGAATGACAATCGTAATATGTAGATCGTGTTTCGCGGAATATGAATAAATACAACGAAAGAATTTAACAAGGGAAATACGACTATAAAGTCTACCTCGAATGAGTAATGGTATTAAAAACACTGCATTCTGGCTTGTGAATAGCCAAACATCTGACGAAGGACATCTACGGAATATCTAAAGAACATCTTACAGAGGAATAACATCTTTAAGTAAGCCGAATGAGGATAATATACATCATCTACGGATGGCCGAAGTCTAGAAATGAAAATTCGTACAATTAACATAAATTTGGCGAATTGCCCTAAGCTTGAAATAGATGGCCCGACCTAACCGGGAGGAATAACCTTCCTGTTTCTCTGTCGTATAACGGGTGAGTCAAAAAACGCACCTTTTTTTATCATTTAAACTTTGTATACAAATGGTTAAACGCAAACCTGATATTCTTACTTCTTCAAAAGTAATCAGAATCATTCTACATACTGATCGAAGCACCGTAGCTAATTGTGCACAACATAACCAAGATAAATTTTGTATAGCTTCATATTCTTCACTTATCAAATTGACATTCTTTAGATCACACTTGCATATGTCTCGAGGAATAGAAAGGGAACGTCATAGAAATAAGCATAAAGTTTGACAAATAATTTCAACGGCTTCGTTTGACGCTCATAGCAAATATCGATAATCGTTTCATAAATGGAAAGAATAACGAGTAATATAGTTTGAAGAACTCGCAAACTCATTGTCACAATGACTCGCTACCTGTTGTTGAAATCTTTTTACCAATAGAAACCTGTTTGTTTAACTGGAAATATCTCATATCCCTCAAGCTTCTACGATACTCAAATTACACGACTCGAAGTCCTTCGAGTTCAATGACTATTCCGAACAAGATTCATATGGTGGTTGAATATCGATTCGCGATTACTTATCTGCAACGTGTTTCGCATGTACGAAGCATTTTGCATTCGCGAAGTTGAAAGAAATTAATTTTCCACCACATGATTCTCGTATTTTTCGTGTTTCTTAAAATTTTCATTTTAGACAAACCAACGAGCCACTCGCAGGAGTCGTTGAACGGAGCTTCTAAACGTTGGTAGATATTTTCGTAATTAAAACTCGTTCGCGTAATTAATTATTCCTTGTCCGAACCCGCAGGTATGGGCCGGCGTTTATTTTTCGTACAGTTTACAAATTTGCGTTTACGTAGAGTCCGCGCAACCTGGACTCGAGCGAGCTTACGCGATACCACCCGCGCGATCATAATTTCAATTTAAATTCAATTACATTCTAAAGCTCCGACATCTTGCGCTATCGCGTTCAGATGAGATCCCCTCTGAAAGAGAATGAGAAAGGGGTGAGGGGAGCCTTCGTGCTCGAACTTTTAAAAAGTGCCGTTCGTTATTATGCTAATGCTATTCGGGGGGGAGTGATAATGGAATTACAACGGACGCTCCTTAAGACCACTAAACCGATTCTTTTCAGCGGAAGTGTCGAAAACGGCCGGAAACGATAACTCCTTTCGATTCGTTCATATCTGCCTTATTATCGCGTCTCCGGCTTTTTCGCTTGCGGTCCCTTGTTGCTAATACCGAGTATTCCAAGTCTCGTTTATGAAAAAGAAGCTATGATTACCTACTATCGATTATTTCTCCTCTTAACGTTAGATACTTGATGTACAGTGGCTACAAAAAGTATTTATACAACACTGTATTTATTATAGCATTCGTATATCAATTAATTAATTTCAAGCACAATAACTTATCTTCTTTTTTATAGCCTCGTGTTTCTTCGACTTGCTATTGCAAAATAATACTGGAATTGATCTCTGATGTAACATAGCCATATCTTAAATTCACTGCTAATCTTATAGTTGTTTAATTTCAACTATATCGATACAGAAATTGTTTCATTTTATTCTATGATAATAATTAGAATCGATAATGGACGAGCTTCAAGATCTATTCGTGAATGAATAAACGTAACTGAGAGGTATTCAATGCCTCTTAAAACACGGTATCAAAATTCCTTCGATATATATTTGTTACTAACCAAACCTTGCAGGATGAAACATCAATTTCTTACCTGGCAGCAGTTCATTAGGTATCTTAAAATGCCGGTCGTGTACGGTTCCGGAGCTGCGCCTCGTTGCCGAACTTCGATATTAGTTCAAGAAGTCACCATAAACATTTTGGCAAGCAGCCTCGACGGTCTTTGGCTAAATTCAGAAGGCAAAGGTTTGCCAAGAAGTCGAACGAGAACCTGTTACGACGTCCATTATCGGCTTTAC
This sequence comes from Bombus pascuorum, assembly GCF_905332965.1. Lineage (NCBI taxonomy): Eukaryota > Metazoa > Arthropoda > Insecta > Hymenoptera > Apidae > Bombus > Bombus pascuorum. Next base: position 31,765,721 of record NC_083488.1, on the reverse strand, counting down.
CGTGGTTTTACTGGACCATCGCGAGGTAAAGCAAGAAATCGCGAGCACCTTGTTCCACCGGACACGGTGAAATTTTTATGAAATTTTTTCGACGTGCTCGGCCAACTGTGGAAATTTATTTTCGTAATGCTTATTCCTCCCTCGACGAATGTTTACGATACACAACAATTTCGAAAGCTAATCGTTCTACGAAAAACTTGCGATCTTTCTCCTTCTGCGATGTTAAATTCCTGCTTTTTATTAGGTTCACAGATTAGTATTATTGGCTTATCAAAGGATTCTTCGTTGTAATAAATTTTCTAATGCTTAGCAATGCTTAGCAGATTTTTTCTGAAAAATTCACTATTTTCCGTTGTTTTCATATTTTTGACGAAAGCAAATACAAATGGTATATTCTTTGAAGTTGGAAGGTAATAAATATTCTTTTTGGACATATATTGCACGGAATGTAAAATCTCTCTTTTTCATGCTCGAATACGAAGAAATGTCGACGTATACAGAGAACGAAGCAATATTGATCAATTTGTGTGGAAAACACGCTCTTTCAGAGCAGATACGACAACACTGCAAAAGTATTAAAAATATTCTTATTATGTGGTTAGATGTCTAAATATGTTATAACTAAATCATAATAATTCCCGTAGGAGAAATAAAAATATGCAACCACTGTGCACTGTACTATCATAATTTACAGATTAAACAGATATTGCATAGTCAGAAATAATAAATAATTACATTTGATATTACAATATAAGTCGCCAATTATTCATATCCTTAATCTTCGATTAGATGATTTATGAAGTGATTCATTGGTCGTTATTGTATCTGATCATATTCTTATTGCAAGACAATACAAGTTATGTAACCACGCTTCGTTTAAATCCACGCATTTCCTAATCCGCCTACTATTTCTTAACCTCGTCCCATAATAGAAAAGTTCATTTCAACCTTGTCTTCTCAAAGCAAATGATCGACAGCCACCTATCAGCTGACTTTTGCAAATCACCGTGAAATACAGCTTTTGCTGTCAAACAGGCTTAGAGATCGATTCCTATGCCGAAAATATTCGAGGACATTGGCGAAATACGCGGCTAATATCTACACCACGCTTAATGCTAAAAATTTCAAGCGCCACCGGCCACGACGACACGATTTGTCCTTGTCAGAAACTTTGAAGCATAGAAACGATAAAGAACCGAGTGGGGCCACATTACGCACCCGACAAGCCTCTATTTTCATTTACGAGGTTTCTGGAAATTCCCCGGGAACTACTTGGGAATTCGTTGGATTTCCGTCGAGAAGGGAAAAATAAACGAAAAAGTGATAGAGAACGGTCGATGTGGAATGACCGGAATGGAGAAAAATCCGAAAGATAGAACGTACGAAAAAGTAGATGAGTTTCGGCGTGACAGGAATGATAATCCGAGATCTCTTTACGAATGAACGATTTTTTCGAAAGGCTGAGATGATCGACGGACTGAGGCGGAAAAGTAAGAAATACCAGGCAAGACGTAAAAAGCTTTTAACGAAAGAAAATGAAAGTGGATGAAAGTTGTAAAACGTGGAAAATTGATACGAATGGCGTTCGTAGAATTTGCACGGAAAATCGACGAAAATCGAGCGGCAAGATCGTTCTCATCCAATTTGTCCAAGATCGATAAACGATCCATCGATAGTCACCGTCCATCAGCTAATCCGTCAGAGCAGCTACATTCTGTCTCTCTCCCTTGACGGAAATCCAGGGTTTCCTACCGTCAATTTAGCCTTCTCGATATTTCGTCGGCGTGGCGAAAAGCTTTCCATTGGGTTGGTCGAATTGAAAGCAGCTCGACCGGGAAATCTTTCGATATTGCTTTATCGTCCATAAAAATGGCTGTTTACAGCTTGGCCATCCCTACTCAAACCCTGCACGCCAGCTTTCTACCCTTGATCCCGCTTTATCGATAGATAAATTGTACGCCCGCGAAACGATCGTTTCTCACGCGCCGTTTTACCGCCAAAGGCCGATTTTTGTTTCGTGTAATTGAATATTTGCCGGTTAAAGTTGCCAGTTTAAAGGAAAACCACGTATCGATGGACGATTCGTTTAATACGACAAGGACTGATTGGCAGAGTTTGCAAATGGTGTGCAGTCCAATGTTATATGTAAAATGTTTGGTCTTTGCAGAGGGATAAGAGTAGTCGGTTGAAATATTTCTTGGAATTTTAGATTTCCTTTGGAATCGTCTTTTCCCCTTATGCATTCTGGAAACGCTGGACAGGGGAAGATCAGTTGAAGATTTATAAACTTGATCGATTACGTGAGTTTGGTAATAATTTGCTTTTACGAACGATCACGCTGGGTGAATTGTATGCACAAAAATGAGAAAGAAAGTTATTACAGATTTGTGTCATCTTGTGAGATAATATCCCGATGTCCATACGTGACAGGCGATTGACGCATTCTGTAGAAATAATTTCGCAGATACTAAAAAATTGATGTTACCGTATCTCTAAAAACATAAAATATTGAAATTATTTGATAATCTCACGTTACGATTTTTGCTTATTTTTGTAACGACTATATTGCATCATGGACAGGATTAAAATTTATGTTGAATAGTTTGCACATATTACTATTACGTTGTATTATATTGCAACGCAACTTATATGGAACCATGTTCGACTAATAGAATCTCCCAATAGTAGTGTGTTTGAATAATAGAGTGCTGGAATAATGGAGGTTCGGGTGGCAGAGGATCTACTCCAATTGAGACACTGTTTCTTGACATAATAATACATCTTGTCGCTAGTAAAAGACAAGAACTATTAACTTAACTCTATCTCTATTCCTAACATTCGTGGGTTTTGATAGAATGCTTCAATGAACGAGTAAATGCCAGTAAAACCGATTTCTATCGTTCACACGATATTTTCGAATAAGGTGGAATTATTCCTGAAAAATTCACGTACAGTCTGTAATAATAAATTATTATTATATATGTAAGATCGTAAATCTTGGGGGTAATTCAGGTGATCGATTCTGAAGTCTGAAAATCGAGTTTTATTGTGAAAATAGTTAGATAAAATACAAAAAATAAACAACAATTGATATCCGTCTATAACGATAAACAACAATAATTTACATAGACGCGAAATAACAAGTTCTATACAATGTTTACCTGAAAATCGAGAATCGATTTTCAACGTCCTGAGCTACCGATCTTTCTTCGTCAATCTTCAAAATTTTAAATGGTTATTCTGTGCTCTTGTCTGTCTCTGATGTTGCTCTCTGTCCGTCCGTTTGGGAAAAGGGTGTCTCTCAAAAATGGTTGTCCGTAGAACCCTAAGAGGGTCGCTCTGTCCGTTAGAAAAAGTCGTGCTACCCATAAAACAAAAAGAGTCCCTATCCCACGTGAACTCTAGGGAGTTTACATATATATATAAATAAAATATATTATATATAAATTATTATTACAGACTGTACGTGAATTTTTTAATTTAGAATAGTATTGGTCGTAATATTTATTACAATTTTGATTTAAACGTTTTATAATGAAAATAATTTAATTAAGAGAATCCAATTTCATTGCTTGTATTTCTTCGCGTCAAAGCCGCGAATATACTGCACCTGATTATTCCGTGGAACAAAGTAACAGGTATAAATATTCATCAGAAATATTTACGTAATTTATTTAACTACCAGGTGTTATTTACTACTTACCTTTCAATGATTATACCGATACGATGTGATATTTCCCGCTGAAAAGCAGGAAAACCTCGGTTCGTTGCAATTTCCCGGCTAATGAAAAGAAAGAGCCACGTTTATTTGCTTTTACGAGACCATCAACATCATCCGTACAAATTGCGATTGCCTATTGACACGAGTAAAATAAGTATAATTGAGAACATTTCCAGAGAACATCTCAGCGTTTATTTTTCTTCTATATGATCATCCAATAATATTTGATATTTAAAATTTATATATATTGAAAATTATCGCGTAATTCGTGTACACGTGTGGCTTTTCAGAAACAAATGTTTGTATATTAACAAGCAAGGATTGTGTTTGTATCAGATCTGTGCGATCGACGCGTTACTGATGAGGATGTGGGCGCCCGATGCGGTTCGAGCGATAGCAGCTCGAGGGGAGGCCGACTAATTGAAGAGTGTCAGTCTGATTTAACCTCTGTCGACTGGTCGCATTATTATAATTTACGACGTGCCACCAGTTGTCATGAACTCCGCGGAACGAAAACGCCGCTACGTCTTTTTAAAATTACAAAATGACGTCGATACTTGACCATTTATAACAGGCGCTTGTTGAAGGCCAAAGTAAATGGTCATAGACAAAAATACATCGTTCACGAGGGGACGAAGGAAGGTATATAAAATATTATGTCTCTTGTTTCTTATCGATAAACCGGCTAGCAGATCTTTATGCAAATTCTAATTTTTATAAATAAAAGATTTATGATACGATATTTACGATGAAAAACACGATGGAAAATGATAGATCCACTTATCGCTGGATGTTCGGCGACGTACGTATAATCGAATAAACGCTGTATTCGTATTTTATCAAACCAATTCTGCATTTCCACGCATCGAACATTGAAATATATTTTACATTACAGCACATTGCGCAATGTAACGCTCCAGTTATAATTCGTTCAACGTTATTTACAAAAACACCGCGCATTCCGTATGAGAAACGCAACTGTGCCACTTCACGATTTAATAAACATTTGCATTTTATCGAATTTACCCGTTTGGTATCGCGGAACGATATGAAAACTTGGAAGCTCGTTGCCCGGTACACAGCGTACGCGTGAACGCGCCAAAGTAATTGCAAATTTAATATTACGACGTGTACGTACGTCACACGGTTGAAAGGGTTATTAGTGTAGCCGGTTGTATTCAGACAACTCAGATACAGAAAGCTGGTTATATAAATTTAATCTATCTTCTATCCAGGACAGACGCGTTTTCTTCCACAACAAACCATCACGTTGCTTGGCGTTAGTTTGCCTTTTGTATTTATTTTGCTGTTCTTTCGATGGAACATACCGAGGAAACATTGTGTTCGTCTTTCTCGGTCAACCGGTTCGTATGTAATTCATCAACCGACGTTAACTTCGGCTCGTCTCCACCAAATTGCATTATGTATTCCATCATAAAGATGAATTCGATGAAATGTTGCGACGAGGAAAAATTCGAGATGTAACGTGGCTTATTCGTATCTTTTCCTCAGACAGAGTACGTTAGACGATATTAAATGCAGGATTATTCGACGATAGAAATAGAAGAGAGGAAGAAATGTGAAAAGGTAGAATCTCAATCATCATTTTCTATCTAAATCGTGTTTCTCTTAAAGTATCTGCGCTATTTGATAAAATACAGTAAAATTCCATTTATTGAATTGTATGAAATTTTGTCGATTAAATTCAAAGGTCCTTCCGGTAGTATTATGAATTAACTTTTGATAGAAGTAAAAGATTCTCTTTCTTTTCTTTTTCGATGTTTTTCCCTCTTAAGCAGTGAATATTCATTAGAAATATCATTTCAACAGCTTTTGTCCCGTCTTTGCCTCTGCGATTCTCATAGTTCCGTTCGAGATGGTTCGCTCGACGATCAAAAGAAGCGAAAGAAACAAAAAAAAGAAAATATAATTTGTCGCATATTTAATAGAAAACAGTTCGTGGAAGAATGAAGAAAATTTTCTGTGTCGTCTCTACAGAAATAATCTCGCTCGCAGATTTCATTCTGGTTTCCGACCACGCGCGGATTAATATGTCGAAAGTAATGCTTCGTTTTACGAGCACAAGAACACCGAGGAAATGGGATCGGGAAGGCAGGAAATTTAATTTACCACGGTATTATTCGTCCGAAGAAAATACGTGATTCTTCTGGTTTTAGACTGAATGAACGCTGAAATTGCCTTTCACAATTTCATGGGATCCTAAGCAGCACACTTTGATGTTTGATTTCAGGATGCGTTGTGATTATAATTCTATATACTTGTTGCAGCTGAAGAGTTCGCAGGAAATTTATGCACTCGCAACGTACAAGGATGAAATAAAGTATTGGACGAAAATGGCAATTATTGTATTGCAAAAAGGTATATCTTGTTTCCATGCAAGAAACGTTCGGAATAAAAATAGCGTATGAAGAAAACGATAACGTGTTTACGTTACAAAATGCCGATTAGGCCGGTTCGACGATCCATTTCAACGGGTTGTTATTTCACGTTTTACGCGTTGGGTGGTGGCCAACTTTTTCAGTATTTCGATGCATGAATCAAGGAAACGATTTCAGCCTCTCTGGGTGTTCGCGTGACACGCGTATGTCGAAAGTGAATCCCGTATGACATTTGCGGAGCGTATTTTTGGCAAGAATCGTATGCACCTTCAATTTCACTTCCTGGTTTGTCTTCGTTCTTACGCAATCTTTAACTCTATTTGTGAACAAAATAAATCGATGCGTTTCTCTTTCTGTCGCGGTAGATTTCCAAAAATTAGTCATTTTGTAAAACCTATTTTAATCCTAAAATATAGATGAACCACCTCTTTCGAAATAGACGAATTATCGTGCGAATGTCAGATTCAAGTTTACATCCCAAAATATTGCACGTTTCATTTAATACGCGCGTTCATACGTAAATGAAAGTTTTCTTTTATTATAAGAAAGAAGTATCTTTTAAATCGATCGAGATATTAATATAAAAATTTGAGAATAGTTATTGTTATTATATTCGATTACTACATATCTCTTTTATACACCATAATTTACATATTACGGTGTGATTACTTCACAGAAAATATAAACTAACGTGCCTCACCACTAAACCGTTAATCGCGATAAAGTTTAATATTAAAGTTAAAAATCCTTCCAATTAAAGAGAAAATTTTATTGACTATGTCGTCATGCAAATCCGTTACGAAAATCGTGTACTGGTGTATCCAATTAATTTCAGTTGCAAGTTGCGTGGCAAGTCATCGGAAGCTGAAGATATTTAATGAAGTTTCTCGAGATCCTGGCGAGTGGCTCGACGCAAAAGTCTTTCAATGAGAAGCCTTCGTCGCCGCGAAAGTGGCGACGAGAGAATGTCAAGAACTAAACGCTTCGACGGGGAAACAGCAACGGCTTCGCCGCGTAATTGGAAAACTTCCGGTGCCGTATAAGTTGCCGGAAGTTGCGGCCGAAGACTCTTATGGAGTCCGGTTATCAGGGATGTCGAGTCTCTCGATGTAGTTACAAACCGATAAATCACTCATTGTGAGCCCGATCATACTGTCATTCTCTATAATTGCTAAGTTATAATTGTTTCTCCTTCCTATGAATAGTTTAAGATTTCTAATGGCGTATAGTTAAAGTTTTACGATTTAAAATTGAAGGTATATATCATAAACTATAAAAGATCTTTGCTCGATGAAACTCGATAAATAATTCGAAAGTATTAAAAATTCAATTAATTTCTGTTAAATATCGAAGCGTGGATATGTTGAAATTAAATGAAAAACTGCAGGCAAGTGATTAATCCTTAACTTCTATGATGAAATGAAAATATGAAAATTAATTACAGATATCATATGGAATTCTTACGTTACAACTTTTCCAAATTGTGAAATGTTGCGTCTATTGCATCGATTATGAAAAATGGAGACTTTTTTTACCTATAATATCTATATTAAATTATATACTTACATGCGACGATGTGACGTTATTTAGATCCGATAAAACGATAAAAGGTTTGTGTAGATGTTAGTGCTTAAAATGCTTAAACGTCTACGTACTAATTTAATCGTTTATTGACTATAATTTAAAATATAATTTATATATAATTAGTTGGAATATAACTTAAAAAAAAAAACAGAAAAATTATGTCATACATCGTATCTCGTAGCTGGTCGAGTTCATAAATAACAAAGCAGATAAGAAGTTTGCCCGCGATTCTATCTGGCGATATTTTCAACTTCACGAACTCTAATATTTAATGTTATCCAATGTTTCCATTCCTGCCACCGTTTCTGAATTATTTATTTGTCACGAGGAGAAGAAACATAACGTCCACCTCTATCCGGCATATTTTCAACTTTGTGCGCTGTAACATTTAACGTCCCACAATATTTCTTATGCAACTCAGTTCCAACAAATTAATTTTTTATACCTGGAGCTTTATTTTCATTGCCTTTGGCGTATGCGCTGTTCTTGTTTCGTTTACTTTAGCCAGTTATTATTCAAGGTTAGCAAAGAAAATTCTAGCACGATACTGCAAAGGGAGATCTGCAATTTACAAACGTGGCGCATCATACTCGAGGGAAAACCATCTGAGACTTGTCCACTTGCAAGATCATTCGAGAGACAGGGAGATATGTAGCTGGCAATCCACCTCTCGAGGACAAATATTTGCAGACATGGTCTATTAAAGCGTCTGCATAAAACAACGAAGAGTATAAAAAAGGAAAAAACAGCGAGAAAATAGGGACCATAAAACAGCGAGAACAGGAAAGGTAAAAAAGAAGTAAAATATGTAGAAATTATAATCAATGTTCGTATAAAATTGGTGTAAAATGTTAGAACGTTGTACAAGTAAAAATACACCGAAACTATAAGTTATTATGATTTTGCTATGCTATTGCTAATATTATATAAAATTAATATTGTTAATACTGTTAACATACAAGTAACACTTTATAGCGCAATTAACAAAATTTATAAGAAGAAATAGAATTGCCATAAATGTAAGGTGTCTGTGACAAGTCGTTCAGTCATCGTTGAATTTTTGTCAGTCAGCAAAATGTTGTGAAAACCACATCGTTAAATATAGTGTTATCAATATCATCCTCATGAGATTATTACTGAGAGGTTACTATACGGATTACGAATTTCCTTATGTAATTACTCTTAGGTGGTGGAACCTGATAATTACTCTCTGCCTAAGTTTTTCTAGTTGCAATAATATTTGTACAACGATACTCAGCCAAGAGCTACGTAATATCTTCGAACCGGCTTAGACTTTACTCCTATCGTTTAGAGATATTTGATCGTCTAAACTAGACTAGGAATGCCACGTAACTCTTGCCGTAGCACGAGAGAAACTCAGATAAATTATTACACGTAGTACTATAACTTTCACACCTTAGATACTATTGCACATGATGTAGTTATTTGTATTTATTATCTGCCAAAAGTTGGAGAATGTGAGATCAAAGAAATAATTTTCTGAATCATCCATTCTGAATTCTTCGTCATTTGATAACACTGTCAAGTAGTGTATACAGCTTTTTTTGAATATCAGTCAAACAAATTAGGAACTAGGCGCAAAGTACGTGCAATGGAAACCGAGATCCCTTTTTTTTTTTTTTAGAAATTAGAAATGTAGATTACATATGCATATTAAGGTATTGAAAGATACGCAAATGTATGGTACTTCTCCTGACTATCCATCGTAGATACGTGAAAAGAAACTAGGTCCTTTGGTCGGAAATACAGAGCCGAGTGGATCAACATCCACATCCTGTTCCCGCAGAAAATCAACAGACCTAGCAAACGGCAAACTTACGGTATCGTGTTCCATCAAAACGTACAGTTAACGAATAGAAAGTGGTCGGCTCGAATTTCGGCGAGTCATGGGAAGAGCAACGTACTCGCACCGATTCGTGGTGCTCTGCCAATTTCAGTGGCACCTAGCGCAGTCACGCGTAGCTTTTAGTTCGGGCTATTTATTTTACGACAGAATGACAACGGCTCGGAGTTTAATTAATACTAACTGAAAGCTCAGGCTGAAACGAAAGATTGAATATCCCCGGCACGGCGTTCTCAAGAATCTGCGTATAAATAGAAATGCACTTAAGTCTCTTTTAATGGAGTTTAAATGCGAATTCTTTCTAGAATTCGTTGCAAATTAGTTACCACTGCGATGGATGTCAATCTTTCTCTCTTTTTTTTGCACGTTCGCTTCCTTTCGTCCCTTAGATTTTATAAATTATTTCTAAATTTGTATGATAAATTAAATGAATTGTGCGACCAAGTAATCGTCAAGTAATCGAATAACAACTGGCGAAGCTCGTAATTAATAATTAGAATAATCATCGTGTCGAATAATATGGACAAATTTTCATTTCCCTTGCCTATTACAAAGTACCATGAAGAGTAACGAATTTAATCAATCAAGTTGTTTTTTAGCTAATTTGACAAAATTTGCCAGCGCATGTAACAGTCCACGACGAGGTATTCAAAACTAGAAAGAATAGCGGATCAGATTATGCGAAAATGATATCTCGAGTTACATTAACTTATATAACACTTCACACATCCTATGCTAACGCTATGTAAATCCATAACCAGATCCATTAATTCGAATTAGGTGAGTACACGTGTACTCAATGACATTTGTAATCTATCTCGGATACATTAAGCTTTATATGATGGGGATACACTGTACTGTATATATTATATTTGTAAATTGTATTTATATAATCCAAGTAGTAAAAATTGTTCAATCACGACAGATAGTGTAAATATATAAATACATATATATTTATTTATATATATATATTATATTTGTAAATTGTACTTATATAATTCAAGTAGTAAAAATTATTCAATCACGACAGATATTGTAAATATATAAATACATATATATTTATTTATATATATATATGTTATATTCGTAAATTGTACTTATACAATTCAAGTAGTAAAAATTGTTCAATCACGACAGATAGTGTAAATATATAAATACATAAATACTGGTATATCATTATGATCTTAAAGAAGGAAAAAGTCTATCTTTAATTAATGCATGGAAAAGTTCAACAAACGAGTTTAGCTAAATGTGTCCAATCCAGTTAACAGCTCACCAACTTTATCCATTTTCAATTTTATCCACTTTAGTTTAATCTCGAATTGCCAATCACAATTACGAAAATCCACTCAGAAAATTCCATTTATTCGAATGTGTTTACCATTCGTGTAGTAGAAAAATCATCGGTAGATAGATATAATTCAAACGACTAAGTTCAGTGACATCGCGCAATAGGCCGATCTGTAGCCGGGCCGAGTCTCAAAATTGATTTCAATGCGGGCAATTGATCTGCGAGATCAGCTGTGTTTGCGGACCGCGTTGTTGTCGTTTCTGGCGGCAAATATTGGTCGTCGCTAACAAGACAGCGACGTTTGAACGCTTCTTCCGCCACGGTTTTCAAACGCCTGTTTCATCGACCAACGTGCACGATGCACGCTGCACTGCATCAATCCGATTTCACAGAAAAACGCTACGTTTTGTATATTCTGTGTACCATTGAATTTTCAATTGTCAAATTTTCCGCGAAAAATATTGTCTACTAGCGGTAATATTAATATTTATCTTTCATATTTCATTGCTTTATTTGTTTGAAAACAAACAGAGGAAACAGTCATTCGATAAAATTGCAATTTATTTTCGATTTTTGTTTGTCATGATCGTCGAAAGATAATCTTTTAATTCTGAATTTGAATTGTTAACGATGATTGGGAAGATTATAGGTACATTTTTGTTTGAACAACAAATATTTGTTATATACAATATTAACAGCTGTAGGCTGTAGGTACATCTGATTGATCACTATCAGAATTTATCGCCTTATTTCAGTATCGTATGTTGTACGTCTTTCTCATCTTGTGTGTATTTGAATTTTATTTAATTTACGTAAATGGTGTTACAAAGGACAAAGAAATATAACGCAATAACAAAAGGATCTATTAAGTTATCACTTTCCTTTTAGTAACTACGATTTCAAATAAGAATTTCTTTTCTCTTTCGTCATGATCATGAATCACCTCCACTATTTAAGTGATTGCAAATTGTAGATGACAGAAAACTTCAAAAAAAAGTCAAATGAAAGTTGTATCCTTTGTAAAATCTTATAAATTTGTAGAAAAAAATGTCTGAAAAGATCATTGATTCGAATTGGTGATGCAATAAACAATTGTTAAGAGTTTCATCAAAATATACAATTCATAATAAAATTAATCCTAAGATCGAATTCAAATTGCCACCGAAAAGCAAACAAAACGTACAAGCGAATAAATAAAGCTAGGAGAATTTTCGCAGCTTTCCATGACGTCTGGAGTCAGCGAACACGGGTGAAACAGCGAGAAAATTGTGTCACGTTTTTCTCTGCGGACTTTCCGCGATTTCCAGGAGGACACGACCTGTCATAGTTGTGCAGTTTTTCGAAGCCAAGCTGCAGATGCTTCTTCGTGGCATGTTGGATGGAAAAAAGAGACTCGAGGCGATGTCTACGAGTCCGTTTAAATATAGCCGCGAGGTCTTCGTCCATGTTCCCTCTGGAGTATCCACCGGCATGTTCTCTCTTCAAGTGTACACGTACGAGAAAAGAGAAATAGTGAAACAAGGACAGACAGAAACAACGAGCAAACGGAAGGAAGGAGAAACGATATTTTCTAGAATACTACAGACTATGGTGTGCTGCCTTAAACAATACAGTGAACGGATTTGAAATGATGCTTCCTGGTAGAAGCGCGCTTTCTCGATTGGAGAAACGCATTAAATCAAACAACAAATGCTCCTCCCTTAAGTTATCCGAAGACCGAACTGGTATTTTTCGAACATAAGGTGGCAGGTTTGATGTATCTTTCTTTTTTCTTTCCTCTTTTTTTTTTCGACGTAAAAATAACTTCTTTAGAGTGGTGGTTTCGAGTATTTTTGATGAATGTGAAGCTTGCTACTCTTGTGTTTCTTCTTAGGTGTGATGCTTATAAAAAAGATGCACCTTGGGACTCGAATTTGTAGATTCAACGTTCGAAACTAATATATGTAATTTGATGCAATTTAAAATACTTTTTGCTTTAAGATGCAAATTAAAAGTTACTTAGTTAAAGAAAGGTTATGTTATTTTTTATATGTAACGTAAAATATGTGGCAAAAGATTTTTCTCAAACTTGAGAAAATTTTATAATAATACGAAAAACACGATTGAATAAAATACGAATCGAAGGATGCGCGATAACCATCATTTAACAATTCTGTATCCTGTTTCTTCCACTCGTGTGAACATCGTGTACTTCCACCCTACTGTGAAAACCAGACACAATGAACATCGCTGCTAACTCGGCGAAGCGGACGAGCCAAAATATTTTCCACGCGACCATGCTAGCTAAGCATATTGTTCCGCGTAAATTCCATGGTAGGGTGAAATGTATGCGATCGGATCGGAGCTGCACCACGGCTATCGGAAACACCTGTATCCGATAGCAACATCGAGGCATCAAATGTGGATGCGACTCGACTCGTTAGTCGATTATGCATCGTCGACGTTCAACATGAGCACAAAGCACTGGCCAAATACTGGCTAGCCTCTCGGCGAACATAATTTATTGTCCCGGTATGGCGCAATGAAAAGCCCGGGCATTATCACTGTGCCGCTTTTATCACAAGCATCTAGTATTAACGTGCAATTTGTCAGAAGCTGTGTAACACGGTGAACGTGCTAGCGTTTAGAATATTAAGGAATGGCGCGCCAATTGGGATAATGATACCTCGATTTGTTTATTGAGATTTATTGATCGAGGAGTCGCGTAGGATGTTTTATTCGAGGAACGGAGAAGAAAATTTGACGTTTATCCATGGATAATATCGTTGATACAGTTATTGTTTTTATTTATTCTTTTATGATGTACTATATCAGAAAAATATTTGAACGTTTATCATATAACATTTTCATGGACATATTCTATTTGTTGTACAAAACATTTTGAAATTTCATTAGCATCGGCTAATAAAGCACGGCTATCACGATTAACAAATTATTATTAAGGCCTAAACTATGTACGTACTAGGAGACTGTTGCCAAAATACGTATATAAATTAAACAACTCGATGTTAGTTCGTAACGTAAAGACAGTATTAACCAAGAGTACCATAACTGCATTTGAAATACATCAGCTCGTATCCTAGGTAACCCTCTAGACATTTCAGCCGAAACCATGGGGTGCGAATGAATCTGACGAACATCGAAGCGATCAGGGAAGCGTGTATTTTTCCATTTAACGCCGACTGCAATTGGATGCACAGCGGTTGCTCGCGAGCCACGGATGCATATGCATTTCCAGTTGACGTTCCTCCGGAGGGGCTGTACACGGAGCGTCGAGAGGGTAAGAGGAGAACGCTCAATTAAATCGTCCCGCGGCAACGTTTTGCCGTGGCAACAACTCGTCTTGAAATATTCAGAAGAGCCTTTAAATCTTTTTCTCTATCTTCAGCCCGAGCCACTTCTCCCCTTGCCTTCGTCTCCCCTTCGTTTCCCCTGTTCATATTCTTGCGTCTCGAAGCGTCTCTTATCCACCGTGACGTTGGATTTTCCTTCTGACGTTTAATCGCGTTCAAGCTGTTTCGAGCGCGTGTCTCTCTTTTGAAAGAAGAGAGAAAGTTATCAACGAGCGATATTACCCTATGATTTCCCACTCAGCGACGACACCGATTTTCCAACCTCCGTTTCTCGCTTTCCCTTTAATTTAATCGCCGGTTTCATCCGTCCATAACGATCTTCGAATAAGCTTGGAAATAAACGGTGCGTTCCAGTTGCACTATTTTTAAGCGACGCCCTGGGCTTCGACGCGATATTACGAGGGTTCTGCGTTTTAACGCGACACGATTTGTTGCTTCATCCTTGTAATGCCCGGCCTTTCTCACCGACACCCTTTCCCCCTCAGATTCGCGAGATTTATCGTCGCCTCGGGGACAGCGATGAAGATCGCCCTCCTCGAACACACCCTTCTTTCTTTTACCGCTGTTTCTTACCTTCTGCTCTTTCCACGAACAACAAGCTTGTAATATTTTCAATATGTTGTCTAAGCTCGTTTGCAAACTCGCCTTTCAACGTACATAGTTTGATGACGTTAAATGTCATAAATATGAAGACAATAACGTGAATAATTATCGTTATTTACAAATAATTATATCGAGTAGCGTCTCCTATTCCAGTCAGTTACGTGCAAGCTTATCTTCTTATAATCTGTCTAGATTTTGTTATCCATTTAATAAATTGAAAAATCAGTGACTGTAATTTTATATCGAGAAGAGAATTTAAAATGTTTTACGTAATCAACATTACTTAACAACTTTGTATTAAATTTTATTTATCTCGAAACCGGGTAATAAATTATTAAATCAAATTCATTCGAACCAATTGCAGCTAATAATTGGTACAAAAAATACTAAAATGTTCTGAAAATATTCAGAACGCGCGATAACAAAGTTGTATCGATATGATTTACAAAATATGATACACGAGATATGCACATAACGAGACATCGTTAAAAACGTATCATATTGTACCGTGAAACGTAATATCACAAAAATTAAACAATTATAAATGAGCAATCATACATTCGATATTTACGATTATTACTTAGAAACTTTCTTTCTTTTTTCTCTGTAAGGTAGCGATTAATTCCACCTGCAAATTACAAATCGCAATGAATACACCGGATAATTCAATATCACCGTACATACATAAATATTATTAATTAGGTATGGGAGATTGTAATTAATTCCAAGTCGAGTTTACGATGTTGACGAATCGCAAGAAATGAAATGTCTCAATTTGCCCGAAGTTCACGCCGCGTGTAAATGTCGCGGGGGAATCTTAAAGACCAACTTGTTCGATTTCGCGTCTAGGAAGTGGAACGCAAACACGTTGTACCCCGGCTAAATTTATCATGCGTCCCATCGTCGACGTACCTCGCATCGTTTACTTACGCCGTTTTAGAGATGCCCGTCGATCGACGAAATTGTCGTTATTACGTAAAATAATTCCACTGAAGTCAACCACTGGCAGAGGTTGTAAATGCTCGTGATATCGATCCTCGTTCTTGTAATGCTTATATAATCGAAATAATGTCATAACTCTTACGAATAAAAAAGATTTTGCCTGATATCGATTCCGGTTGTATTTCTGCAGCCCGTTATTATATCGGTTTTGAAGTGGTTTTATATCGATCCTATAGTATTTTTGTATCGGTTCGAAGTGGTATTTAAATCAATTCTGCAGAGAAATTCATTCGTCTTTTTAAACTCGTAACTCTGTTATTAGCGCAGGTGGAAAAAATGTCATAAGAAAACATTGTCGGTTTAAACAATCGCGTATTAACACAAGCATATACGTGTAGGTTTTTCAAGTGCGGCGATGTATTTAACTGTTACATTATTAGTTTAAATGGAAATATCTGCGTAAATAGTATCGGTCCAAAGTGGTGAGAAAATAGTTAAATTCACGAGATATTTGAAACAAATATTTTTTAACTACTTTTCGATCACCTTACTCAAATATTCAATTCGTGTATCTGTGAAAATAATTTAGTTGAAAAGTTTATAATTTATTTTATCGAGAGGAAGAGACGAAAAGAGGAAAGCTATATACCGATCCAATAAATTTCGATATCGCGAGTTCATCTACGATCCAGTAGCAAAGCCAGTACATCGCGCACATTAAGATTCACCCGTCCGCAGAAATCCTCTTCGACCGACTCTCACTCTGGAAAGTTCGAAAAGGAGAAGATATCGTACACCCTTGGCTCATCCCCTGATGCAGCCGTGTTTAAAGAACTCCAATAGACGAGAGCAAAACTGTTCGTTCCCTCGAGAGCTTTCTTAAAGCTGTCGGCCGAAACGACCAGGGATATTCTTTATCGGGCTTCGCAACGAAAATCTCGCAGGAACGGTCGATAGGTTGGTACCTATCAGCTCTTTTTGAAACTTCACACTCAATATATAGGATATTTTCACGGAAAGGGTAAATCGCGCGACATAAGCAACCGGCTGGATTATTTTTTGAAATTTCTCCTTCCGTACGGAATATTTTTATTCGTTATGATAGATACGTATAATGGATAAATTATTATCAGATATAAATTTTATATCCAAAAATGTATATAAAGTACTAAATATACGTTATAATACGTTTGTTTCTTTTAGGGAATTCCAATTGTTTAGTCTATAATTTTTTTCTAGATTTTCCTTCTTCGATATTTACCCTTTCGCGTTTGACGTTGTATACGGATAACATTCTTTTAACTGTTATGAGCTATTAATTAAACAAATGACGAATAAATTTAAAAAAGTGACTCAAATCGTTGGGAATTGTGGATCTTAATCGCCGAAATAAATGTAAAGGAACACTAAGATTACACTTGGGATTTATATTAAAATAGTTTTAGATTTATTTAATAAACGATTTGCAGGATCTTCGTCGATATACATACAGCACTCTCTTTGTCCATCTTCTATATTACACTGCTAACGGAACAGTTGCACTCATCCGTTTTTCGAGACGCTGTGCACACACATACTTCCATACACTCATACTCACATACGTGTGTCACTACCACACGGCTAATCCAGTCTAGCACACAAAATTATACATATCTCAATACAAATACATCAACTATATATACTAAGCGGATTATACGAAATTGTAAGTTAAGAAGATATATTTATTCGTTTTTTCTACTCGATCAAATAAAATAAGAAAATTAATTCATTAACACCTACCGGGAATCTTAAACGCGCTAATTGCTTGAATGAAACACTGCGTATGCGTGTCGCGTATAGTGTGCGTATTCATATAGGTATAGGCAGATGAAAGGTTCGCACGAGTAGATCGCCGGCAGGCGTACGTCGTCTGGGAAAGACCCGGCTAATTTTGCTGGCCACGGCACAGGCGACCTGATGCCGACGTATGAACGCGTTTCCGTGAGGTGCACACCCGGAATTCGTGCCCTGTGGCTGCCGAGCCCGAGCTTCTTCGGTAAATGTTTACCTCCGCGCCGCTGCCAGCCGATCTATGTATTATTATCGGACCCTTGCAAGTTGGCTTACGACGTCCAACACCGTCTGACCATCGACCGTACTCTATCTACTGCGCGGTCTACACACTATATCTACGTACTAAGATCCACGTTCGGACATTTACGATGGGACTGCTGATTTTTAAGGCGATCTTCGCTTCGAGTTTTATTTCGAGATAATTGGCAAATTAATGGAAACGTGTGTTTGGAAAAGGGGATTGGCTTACCTCTTTTATGGTATAGTAAATGGAATATTTCATCGCTTTAGTTAAGCATCTTCCCAAAAGTATATAAACACAGAGACTGCTGTGAGTTACTGAAATATACCACCGAGGAAGTACAGTGTCCTATATTGTGCCTCAAATATAACTAGAAAAAGGAAATATAACTTGGAACAAAGTTATTTCTTTTCGCTAGAACATCGACTATGCAAATGAGAAAAGAAATAGCCTGCCGATCAATTTTTACAGCTTCTTGGAAATAGCAATCATACGAGAAATCATAAAACAAATTCAGACACTTCTCGTTAAAAACTCGAGAGCAAATAATCAAG
This sequence comes from Bombus pascuorum, assembly GCF_905332965.1. Taxonomy (NCBI): domain Eukaryota; kingdom Metazoa; phylum Arthropoda; class Insecta; order Hymenoptera; family Apidae; genus Bombus; species Bombus pascuorum. Next base: position 31,747,336 of record NC_083488.1, on the reverse strand, counting down.
AATTCAAAACTCGATATAAGATCCGAACTATATGTACATACGTGTGTGTATCTGTATGCTGTTGATATTCTCAAGAAAATCATTCAGCGATTTCTGTAAATTTATTGAGAAATATGTCCAAATATTTTTGTCGTGCAATAATGAAACGCGATTTTAATGATCTTATGAGGGAGGTCAGTGTGCTCGATCCCTGAAGCAAGAATATGTGTAACACGTGCAAGCGATCACTGTCGAAAGAAATCGGGAAAACGGCGGAGGGGCAAAGTCGCGTCAGCGGCGTGACTGGCGAACGGCGGTCTTAAATTCTAGGTATTTTGTAAACAGCGACGCGGCTTGTGCGAAACAGAGGATCGCGTGCGACCACGGCCTTCGGACGATAACGTTAATGGACTTCATTTACATCGCATAATTATAGCGAGCGGTCGAGTCGCGTATAGATTACGCGTGAGGTGCAACGACCACGAGGAATCAAATACATCCAAAATACTTGTTCGTCGCTTACTTTGCTTAAAATTTGGGAATTTCTACTTACGATTAGTCAATTAAATTTTTGATACATTATTTTATTAACTGAGGCTCGCAATGGTGTAGGTTCCCTGTCATATTTCATAAAACTTAGTATCTTAGGTTTATCGTTATAAGAAATTTAGTATAACATTCAGGTCATGAAAACGTATGGCGTAACTAATCGTGAAACTAAAATGACGATGATCTATGAATCGAAATACGTGATTAAATGCAGATTCTGAAAATCTTCTCGCTTTATTATACGAGGCACATAGAATATACGAGTAATACGATATGTTCGTTGTTTTATATTCGGTTTATTATGGATTACTGTTAGTTTGGATCAGTTTTGGATTAGGTTTATTGTTACTTACGTTTATTACTTTATATTAAGATTTAACGTCTTCGAGTTTTATGATATAGTTTGACGAAGTAATAAAGTTGTATGATATATTGAAACATTGGATGGGAGCAGAATAGGGCGTATTTGTACATAGTAGATCATCTTGATCGAGATCAATTATCGTTGATCATTGTATGACGTGGTTGAACTATCGTCTCAAAATATCAAGGAACATATCAAGCACAGGTCGTCGAAACAATTGTAATATATTGTAATAAATGTTGGACAAATACTGCGTTATTGATTCTAGGCAAAAGTATAATTTTATATAAATTATACCGAAGATAAAGAGGGAAATAAGCATAAATTCGTATATTTTTGTTAGATAATCAAACTTGTGAAACATCGACAGCGAAGAAATCATTCTGATCGTGAGAATGATGGAACGTTATAATTAAATCGAATTTCATTCAGCGTTTATTCGAAAGCAAGCAATAAATGCCTGTATTTACGATTTATTTTCCAAACAGTGTTTTTAATTGTACGTTAATTTTTTACGTATTTGTATTATGTAAACTAAAAGAATTCATTTAATTAAAAGCATGAAGCTTTATAACACATTCAATTCACTTTTTTTACCTCTTCTTTTTCCTCCAGCTGCATTATTTTTATAAAAAAGTAATGAAATATTTCCTTGGTTGTAATAAAACCTATTTAATTCTCCCTTTTCAGCGCAGTGAATTGCCAAGCTAACCAACCAGTTCGACAACAAACCAGACAAACGACACTGTCTACAAACGAATCACGAATAGCTCGCCTCAGACACGAGCACAGTCATCAACGGGTTAATAATATCTGCACCATGCACAATAAATACTAAACATCATCTCGTCTCCTTATGCAGGTCACCATAAGACACGGTCACGCCAATCTTCAATAGTTAAATTCTCAACAAAATCGAGCGATAATATTAGGCTTTCGAATAGTTTTAAATTATTATATCTGACGAACCGGCTAGATTCTCAATTACTTTTTCGAGATAACACGAATCATCGTCAGCAAACGCTGTTTCTTTTTCTAGATACGAGATAACGCGCAACTAGTGTCATTTTGCGTCGTTGCACGCGAATGCAATTATGACGATGTATCGCGTTGACTAAAAAATATATAAACATAAAAATATTTGGTTTCAAGTTAAATTTTTCAAGTTACATTTTAGCGAATAATTATATTTCAATTCGCGTTATACACACGACTAAGTACCCGAAGAAACTGCAGTTGCATTTCAACAGAACATTGGATCGTTCTTCGAGAATGACTTGATTCGTTGGAAAGCGATATATACAGAGAATTTATAAAGAAATAGTACCGATCTTTCATATCTTTTCATATTCTCTTTCAGCATCGGTGTATCGTTAAAAATGTCACATCTCATACCGCTTTGAAACCGTGGAATGCGTATAAACCATATAAACGAGACGTTAAAAATTTCACTAGAAAAAGAAGCAAAGGGAAAGAAAAACAGAAACAGCCTTTTGCTCGGAAGAACGCGACAACGAAATGGAGGAAACTCGTCGTTTTCTACTTGCCCGGTTCCCAAAACGCTCGACAACATTAGGGAGAACGCGTTTCAGCGTGCTACAGCCGAGCGGCGTTACTTTGCTTCTTTTTCAGCGTCGCGTTTGCGAAAATTCATCTCGTGCGATGACACCGCGGAACACCAATTATAACTTCGCGTCGTTTTGCGACCGGCGTCGATTTAATGAAGACACCGCGTCGCGTAAACAACGTTTCACCCGGCCGAAACGAACTTCCCAATTAACCGCCGGTAAAATTACGTTTCCCGAACCTGCCGCGCCCCAAAAACGTTGATCAAACCCACGGTTTTCGGCCTGTACAAGTAGGCACGTGCATCGAAATTATCACATAAACGAACTACGATATTCGGTAAACGACTTCGCTGAAACCCTAGTCTCGACACTTACGTAGCTCCTGTAGGACGCCATGATTCGAGCAGCCTCCCCTCCTCGATCGAGCGAAAGCGGAAGGTTTCCAAGGGTGAGATCTCCTGATCGCTCGAGGCGGATTCACCGATCACCATCGACCACCGACACCATCGACGACACCAAAACAACCAGCACCACCACCACCACCAACACCAAGCACCAGCACCACCACCCGGAGCGTGCACCACGTTCGCTTCACCGTGACACGCGGTTCGAGCCGAAAAGACGAGAGAAGAAGGAAGCTGCGGAGCTAAGAAGAGGAAGAAACCGGTGAATCGAATGATCGAGATGGAGAAAGATGCAAGAATACAGACAGATAAAGCGAGACAGAAAGAGACGGAGGCACGAGAGACAGATAGAGTATGATACAGGAAACTAGAGAAGGATTAAACGAAAGAGGGATAAGAAGAGACGAGTGAGGCCAAACGTGGAGAACCGATCGAACGACGAACGGTTCGACGAAGCGTCGTCCCCGACGGCACGTTCTCATAAGAGAAGAGGAGGAGAACGAAGGCGCTTCGTTTCGGACGAAGCTCGGACCCTGAAGAAGAGCCGGCGACCCGCGAGGCACGCCGTGTTCCCTCTCTTTCTCCGACTTCTCTTCCCGAGCCTTCGTTACACGCTCCTCTTTCGACCGTGCTTTTCCATCTTTCTCTGATTAACGCGTACTGACGTCCCGCGCCTCGCCCTACCCTCCGTATATACGTATCGGCTTCTCTCGTTCATTCGCTTCGTTCAGTCGAGCCCTATTTTAAGAATAGCTTCACGTCCTCTCGCTGTTCGGCCGCGTCGGCTCCTTGATGCTTCCGTACCCGCCCAAAGAGACGGTCGCAGCTTCGATCTTGCAAGGAAACTCGAATGTTTAGAAATTTTCGGAAAGTGGTGTTCACCAACTTCGATGATAACTCGATGGTGATAGATTCTACGGTGTTTTGTTTAGGTTGGTTTCTTTATATTGGCATGCTACGTGCACGTTGTTGAATAGCGACGATACGTTGTTTCCAGATGAACGTATGCAGGTTTTCTCTCCGAACAGTAATTCGTATGATATCTATGCATACAGTGTAGATACGTCTGTTTTCATTTTTCGGAGTGTCGTTGGAGGCGATTAATTAATAAGGCAGCTTATGATTAAGATTGCATAATTTAGCTTTAGATTTTTAGCTTTAATTTATCAAGATGTATAATAATAAATTTAATAATAAATTTAATAATAAATTTTATTTATTATTTCTTAATACATACAACTGCAATCGCGTTAAGGACTGGTAACTTTTATGAATTTCTCCAAATCTACTTTGGCAGTATATTGCCATTTGTAATTTGTTTAATAACGTATAACGTATAATATACGACAAAATAATCCCTCCACAGAGATTTAAATTACTTTACTAATAAGAAAAGAAGCGCGGTATGTAGTAAATACAAAATAAAAACCACCCTCGAACTTACGAAAGAAACATTCCACGAGACATCTTCTCGAGCGAGTATAATTGATCTTGTACGTGGAATAGTTGCACCAACGCAATTTTAAAATGAACGAACAAGGCTGGACCGCGGTAAATCAGTAGCATACGAACGATCTTTGTCGGTGATATGCTATCTGACGTCGAATCGGACGAAAGAGGCTATTATCGAGTTAACTCAAACGATCGACCGACTGCCAAGTCAAATATGGAGTTTACCTTCTAGTTTTCAATACAATTCCTCCTTTTCCTTCCACTCGAACGTTCCTGTACCTCTAAAAGTATCGAGGAAATCATGCTCTGAGAGAATGTTTCGAGAAAGGATGATAGTAGGTAAGGGGTTTATTCCGCGGAAGAATATCTTACGAAGGTAGACGAATGTATTCTTTGACGAAAGGAGGAGAATTATTCCGCGAAAGAATATTTTTAAGGGAATCGTTCCTTGTAAGCACTTTGTATAGGCCGAGTTGTTCCTCGAGAGGATTTCGAAGAGAAGGGAAGTATCGGAGATACTCGAAAGCGATTACACTTTTAATAAGAATTCGAGGTGAAGGAACTGGTTGCACCGCCGGACGTATATCGAAGAACAAGCTGTGTATTAGCTTTTAACAATGTTACAATATCGTATCGTTTGATAACAACACGTGAATGGATTGCAACGTAACGTTATATCTTGGTAGTAAGAGTTTATATATTTAAGAAAATCGTGTTATTTCTTCCATTAATTTACATTTTCCATAATTGCATAAAAATTCACGTTTAAGTATACTCCATCCAAGTGTTCTAAAATTGAAAAATAGGAAGAAATTGAATTCCATCTACCTAATTTTACTCGCTACCCAAAGACAATCAACCAGCGACACAAAGACTTCTGCAGCCTCTGCCAATCATCGTTCGCCAAAGCGCGAACCGCGAAGTTTCCTCGTCGACGGCGGTTCCCTGCGATAACGAAAGCGGCGCCAACCACGTACAAGCGCGGCTACAGTAGCGTGCCCGTGCAAGCGTATAATATTCCACGAGGAGTTGAGATGGAGAGGGGTCGGACGCGGCGGTTCCGGAATTCTCCGAAGGATTCCGCGGAGGAATCCGGCGGACGGTGGAGACAAACTGCTGGCAAAACGGGCGTCTTTGTCCAGGAAACGAGGACAGCGCCGGCACGGTTAGCGTTCCTCTGGCGACTAGATTCTACAGACCTTGTCTCTTTGTACAACAGATCCGCGGAACTGCTCCTCGAAATGGAAACTTCTGCCCAGAGGAATCGGTTCAAGTATCCTTGAAACCATGAAGCCACGGATTGGCTAGATAAAGCGGACGAACAGGAAAAAGACGAAATAAAGACAGTGAAATGGCAATTCGTGCGGCAACCGGCAGGAAGTCGAGCGAATCAAAGCGCCGACGATTGTTTTACTCGGAGACGAAGGACGTTTCCTTTTCGTCGAGTACGAACCAGTCAGACTGCAGCTTTCGCTGGATTTCGAAAGCTAATTACAGTTCGAGTTCGAGGGTTACTCGAAACCGAACCGGTGACCCGAGGTGGAAATCCAACCGCCGCCACTCGACGGAAAGGCAAGGATCTCGTGCATCGAGATCATTATTAGCCGGTGCATAATGCGAGTTGATTAAAGTCTGAAGGAGCAACGATTATTAAAGTGGCGTTGATAACGAGGGACGTCCCGTATCCTGAGGAAATCTCGTTGTCAGATTGTTGAATTATTCCCGGGGATTTTAATTGCTCCGCTATATCAGCTGGTCGTAGGATGGTCGGATTTGCCTAATTGATACCTTCTTCCTTCCATAATGAATTAATCTCGTAACGTTAACGTTATTGTTGTTGTTTTTGTTATTATTACTATATTGTTTCCAGCTTCGATACGAAAACAGAAATGAAAAATGAAGTAGGTATTGGGACTGAATTAAGCGGATCGTCGATTTGAAATGAAAGTACTCGAGCGTATTTAATGTTAATTTCAATTAAAAATTAGAAAATCATAATACAATACAAAAAGGTAAAACAACTTTCCAGTTGCTAAAACTGCTTTTGTAAATAACAATGAATCAGTCATGAACTACGATAACCCTGTAATATTCAGTTGTTCACAATTTCCACTTTATGTACGTACATATGAGCTTTTTCACTTAAATCGGTAGATCTACTATACATAGAGCAAGGAGTAAGTCTTTGTGCGAGCACTCACATCGCGAATCTGATGTCGTGCTGCCAACTTTCGACGCACGTTAGAACACGCTAGAAAATAAGCGCCGGACTCGCTCGTATGCAGTAATCAACGTATCCAGTAGTTGAAAAGCAGAGACCGACTACAAAGTTATCGGTCGAGGTTTTATCGAAGCTTCCAGGAGCTTAAATTCACGACTCTTGGTAACGGTGGCGCCACGACGAAGCTTTTAAAAGCGTTTTCAGAAAATATTCTCAAAAGTATTTACCCATGTTGCGCTCCACGCTTTCTATTTACGTATCTCTTATACCGTGGCTATTAATATTTCAACTCAAAAATAATCAACGTAGACGCTTACACGCACGCGTTTCTATCCCTTTTCGCTTCTAATATCGAGCTATCCTTATCCCAATCCCTGCACGACCATCCTAATCCCTGCTGATGCATCGAATCTATATCGATCCGTGTCAGACTCGTGGTAACAACTTTGACAAATCGTGTCAAATCTTCCGGTGGCAGTGAAAACGAACCGTGGCCGTCTGACCGGTGTCGTAGATTAATCTTAATCAGGTCGCCGAAATCGCGGAAGGCGGCGACGGAACACCGCTTCTTGCATGGGTTCACTCTTCGCAGATCCACCTAGAAATATTTTCGTTCCCGATATAGAAGCACCGGCGTATAAATACGCAGCGAACGGGCAATAAAAATATCGACGAGCAGCCACTCGAGAAGAGACGAGCGAGGACTCGACACAACACCGCGATCACTTTCTATTTTCACGAAGGGGTACACTTAGGACGATGGCACTTTGTCATCGCAAATGCTATTGACTCTACTGACAGTCGAATGGAATCGAGCGAAGGAACTCTATTGAATTCTATGAAAGGTGAGAAAGACGAACGAAATTGTTTGTCTGTACAATTATGAAAATCGTGTTGGTCGAACGTTGTCGAGGAAATAAGAAGAGAAATGCATGCAATTAATGAACTCGAAACTATGGATGAAGTTAGTCCAAAGTATCGTGAATTGAAAAGGAAATTAATTGAATGGGCACGAGCAAGCAGCAACGAAAATGATAACAAATCGCTTCAGTATTACGGAAATTGAAATTGGTTGATCTAAAATAAATTGAAAGCATCGTTGATTAATCTGTCGCAAACGCTTTGCTGATTTGGCTACGTAGATACTATGAATATATTGAGTTGGCAACTAAGTAATTACCACCTAATGACAAAATCCGCAATCACTTAGTTGCCAATCCAGTAGTAGGTCTGAAATAAATATGGAAACGTACGAGGCGAAAAATAGACGATTTCGTGAAAAAAACAAATCAAACACTAATTTACATATTTTTACTCTGATAAAAGACGAAGCTTTAAATATTCAATATCGAACAGAAATCAAATTACGATATTATTATTAGCGATACAAAATAACGACTAAATAAAAAATAACGAAAGTGACGAAACAAAACTTGATATAGTCAAGAAAAAATACACAAATGAAAACCGAGAAAGCATGGTGCAAAGTTGAACGCGAGACCGAGGAGGGATTGATATTTCATACGTTCTAGCCCACTTTCCCATTGGATACAAGTGTATAACGTTCGGACAAGAATAGAGCGAGTTAGTCATCTTGAGTTTCTCCCGGTAATGTCGAAAAGCATCGACTAAAAATTTTCCTGACGATTTCGAACGATGAGTCAATATATTTTTTCCCTTGTCACGGGGTGGATGTCGCGTCACGTGTTTATCGGCCGTTCATTCTATATTTTCTGATTCTGATTCTTTCTTTATTCGAACAGTCAAGGGATGCTGCTAAGAAAAATTCCTTTCGATATGCGTCACTTTCTACAAATGTTTCCCATAAAATATTCACGATCGGTATTACCTTGCGTGTTACGAGTTAGATATATGTATTTTACTTGGGTATTCTTATTCCTTTTTTATTTCCTTAAAAATAACAAGAATTGATTTTTAACAAAAATTCCCAAACGTCGTAAAATTTTTGACTACAATAAGGATACAGTTTCTATTAAAATTATGACAGTCGTTCTTGGCAGAAAGGAGAAACGTCAGGATGATTCATTGGAAATTTTTGGGGAACGTATTTTCTGAAGCAAATCAAAGTCAAGTGTAATTCAACTTTTTAATAAATGTTTTTATTTTGCTTTTCAACTGAGAAATCAACAGATCTGAGTGATTAAGATTAATGATACCTTGTGTAAATTTCTACGTACTTAATAATCATAATTATTTCCTGAGTAGAAGTTTAATGGAACGCCACACCTTTGAAATAACATTCAGTTTTAAAATACGCTTCTTATTTCACTCGGACGAATTTTCACGCATAAAATTTTCACGGTAAAAAAACTAAACTTGAAAATACTGATGCTATTAGCATTAAGTTCACACGCTACATCACTTACACTTACCACCTATAGAAATTCTAACTAAACTATATACTTTAAAAAGTAAACACATGAAATCCACGTAACGCATGATATATAAAAGGACACGTATCGGTATCAATGTCTTCCTGCAATTTCTTAAACGCATCAGTCGCCTGCAATAAAGATAAAACAAATCTTCATCGAATGATAAACCGAATCGTATTAGTTTCCTTCACATCCGAAGCTTCTGTCCCGAACAGAATTCGGATCGTTTAAAATAACCGATCAGAAAGTAGCACGGCAGTAAATTCGAGCAGACGATACCGGCCTCTGTATCGCCTTTCATATTTCCACTTTGCGGTGAGGATACAATGTTTTCCCTTCTGGCACACTACACTCACGCGAGCAAAAATGTATTAGCCCGATGTATGCAAAATAGTTCTCTTCGTCTATTCTGATAAAATTCATTTAGAAGAGTGTGTAATATTTTCAAGCAATTAGTTGTTGTCAATAAGCTTATTTCAGGGAACGACATTTTATGCGTGATCAATTTAACGCGTACAACAGGGATTACAAATGTGTCTGCGTCCAAAATGCAATTCCTATTTACATCTTTCGAATCAGGCCAGATCCCATTGTTTATGGATTTTGTAAGGTATTCTCGGAGATGGTATTGTGCGCAAAACGGAACAACTTAATGATCGTTGTCGACCTGAATACCGAGTGTCGATACTCCGTGTAATTCACGTTAACGAAATGGGACAAGATCGATCCGCTTTTCACCTCAATAATTCGTTCTTCGGATAAACAAGTATTCATCTTCGACGCTATTAACCGAACAAACATGATTTAGCGTTACTCTGGGTCCTAATATTTTTTTCAGTTTGAAGCAATATTTTTTTAAAGAGCTATTTGATTCGATCCCTCAAAAGTCGCTGTTCCAAATCGTAGAAAGTACCAAGATCGTTACTGAGAAATCTCTAACGAGCGTTTTAGAGTCCACCTGTTGCCTTCTTCCTGACTCGATCGACGACCGTAATTATAGAATAGTAATGGGTATAACCGGAGATATATCGAATACAACATTTCAGTTCGATTGCTATCGAACTATTGCTATGTTATCGAATTCTGAAACGTAGTTCGATGAGAAACTCGACGAAGACTCTGACTGTTCTACGTTGAAGCTTGTAACCGGAAAAGTGTCGTTTCATTAACACGGAAGAGGTTTATTTTTATTTAGAAAAGTGAAACTTCGAATAACGGTACAAAACAATATCGATAGTATCAAAACTCTAAATTATCTTTTTGCTTTTAGTTTCACGCATCCTCCTTCTAAAAATGAAAAAAGAGATAGGTAGAAATAATATCTGTTTCGTAATTCGGTTGGCAACCATCAGCAGCACAATATTCAACGTTATAAGTATACAAAATATACATGCAACATTGTGAGTACCAAGCTCTTCAATGGCAACGTGTAAAAGGAGCACCGAGAGTTTCGATCATCGAGAACATCGATCACCGTATAATCGACTCAAGTGGTCAATGTTTCCCAAGCTATCCAACGACTCTGTTTACAAACGTTAAACTCACAATTGAGAAGTCAAGAACTTTCAACCTGCGATACTTAAGGGAATTCAGTCGAGCGAGAGAGCGAAACCGTGGGTATATTTAGAAAATTGGGGCAGTGTGCTCATCCGACGACTCGAAGATCATTATAGACCTTTTTTACGCGAAACACAGAAACCACACGGTATTTTTCTATCGTTCTCTTTTTACGATCTCGAATTAATTCGTAAACATTCAGGAATAGCAACATCGAGCGATTTATCAACGTGACGAATTAATCACGATGACATTCGTTAACACCGTTACATAACCGAACCGCGTACCAGCGAACTCAAATTAATACGAATCCAGCTTTTCGAATGACGGCCAAGAAAAATCATAACGACTCCATTCGGCGTGACATACATCACGCTGTTGACAACATCTAAGATCGCTTCGATTCCGCGAATAATTTTCTAAAACACAATTCAAAGTGATTAAACCCCTAGGCGCCGAACAGTGAATTTGTGGAAGTACGTCCGCTTGATACACGAAGCTGCATAACTGGGTTATATTCCATTTCAAACTTTGCTTCCTGCTGGGTAACGATCGTTTAACTGGACAGGATTAATTAGGTTTGTGACTGGTTCGAGTGGATCGCCATTTAAGGCATAAAATTGTAAAAATTTTAGTGAAATATTTTATTGAAAATAAAAGATTTGTTCGTTCATTCGCGAGACTTTAGGCAGAAGGTTAGGAGGCTGAGATTTGTCGCTAGAAGTAAAAATACCCGGTTAGTAACAGTCTGACTATTGTTCTCGATTATACTACAAGCTTCATCCCGATTGTGTTGTAATTTTATTAGAAAATTTGTCCGATAAGACTTGGCTTCGCTTTCGCATGATTTCAAAATCGACAACGAAGAACAAAGACTTGTTGGTTGCATCTTGTAGCGTACATGTTATGTTTGAAAACTACGTGTCCTAGTTTTCATCTCAACTTGGTTTACAGTCTTTGGAATATAGCAACAATTATATTTCGGTAACAGTTTCTTGTTACAACACAAGCACTGCTTCAGGCTTAAGCAGACAAATTTTTCACGCGAATCACATGGTCTGGAAGGGATAACTCGAAGAACTACGAATCCTTTGAATCCGTAATTAACGCGAGGTGGTATGAGGAATAATAACGAACGATACCTATGATATCTGAAATATCCTTCAAATTCCTGCCTCAGTTGTAGAAAATTACCGTTTTCTACTCCAGGATTTCCGTGAAACTATCTTTTCTATTTCCCTTTCATAAAATCTTTACTACGATGATATCTATAGTCTAAAATTCAATTCTCCGAAAGACCACATTACGCGTCAGCTAATTTAGTAAATATCATAAAAGTTTATTCGCGACCAGTTACTCTGCAAATTAGTCTCAACTCGTTAATTCGCCCGCTTATGCAAAGATAAAAACTTACAAACTTCGAAAAGATCGTATCGTCCCTGTCGAAAATTTCTCTTCGATAAATACCGTTCTCTTTCCACGCCGTTCCACAACCTCCGTAAACAGAGTGGACGTAAAAAGGAACAGTCGGTAGGGATCGTGGCCGCATATCCGGCGAAACATGCCGCCGCGAATTGCAAACACGGATACGAGGGAGTTTCGACGTGATAGGTAGTGTGCAGGCCGATGAGATGGCTTTCGGAACTCTCTTTCGAATGGAAGAGTGGCCGGAGGGGCGAGAAGTCGATGGCGGTGGGATAGAGAGAGAGAAAGAGACAGAGAGACAGAGAGAGAGACAGAGAGACAGAGAGAGAAAGAGAGCCAGTTATTCTGGTCCAAGCTCTTCCGATGCGCTTTTCTCGATGGTGGCTGGAATTCTCCGCCAGGCGGAGCCACGTGGCCATCGTCGGAGGACGCGGAGTGGGAGCAAGGTGATGAAGAGGACGCAGAAGAGAAGGGGCCAATCTCAAATTACTTGGTGAGCTCCCGGCTAGGCCGAACGAACATCTTTGCCCACCATTGCCCGGCGACCTTTTATAGACACTCGACGGGAGTGGGGGAGGAGCCG